>NC_054481.1:79902812-80202812 GCF_017639515.1 Carcharodon carcharias | reverse complement strand
AGCATCAGCAACAGCAGCAGCAGCAACAGCTTTACCAGCAACAGCAGGAGCAGCGTCAGCAAGAACAGCAGTAACAGGAATATCAGCAGCAGCAGCAGCAGCAACAGCATCAATAATAGGATCATCAGCAACAGCAGCAGCCCAAAACCAGCAGAAACAGCAGCAACAACAACTGCAGCAGCAGCAGCAGCAGCAACACCAGCAGCAATTGCTGCTGCTTAAGCTGCAACTGCAGCAGCAAGAGCAGCAAATGCAACTGCAGCACCAGCAGCATCAGCTGCAGCAAAATAAGCAGCCATAGCAACAACAGCAACAGCAGCAACAACAGCAACAGGAACAGCAAAAACAGCAATAGCAACTGCAGCAACAGCAACAGCAGCAAAAGGAACAGCAACAACATTACCAGCAACAGCAACAGCATTACCAGCAACAGCAGGAGCAGCAGCATCAGCAACAGCAGTATCAGGAATATCAGCCGCAACAGCAACAGCAGCAACAACAGCAGCAGCAACAGCAGAAGCAACAGCAGCAGCAACAGCAGCAGCAAAAGCAACAGTAGCAAAATCATCAGCAACAGCAGCAACAACAGCAGCAACAACCACAGCAGCAGCAACAGCAGCAGCAACAACAGCAGCAACTGCATTACCAGCAACAGCAACAGCATTACCAGCAACAGCAGGAGAAGTAGCATCAACAACAGCAGTAACAGGAATATCAGCAACAGCAGCAATAGCAGTTACAACAACTGCAGCAGCAGCAACAGCATTAACAGCAACATCAACAGCATTACCAGCAACAGCAGGAGAAGCAGCATCAAAAACAGCAGTAACAGGAATATCAGCAACAGCAGCAATAGCAGATAAAACAACTGCAGCAGCAGCAAAAACAGCAGCAGCAACATCAGCAACTGTACCAACAACAATGGCAGCAGCAACAGGAAAAGCAAAAGCAACACCAGCAACATCAGCAGTAGCAACAACAACAGCAGCAGGAAAAACAGCACAAGCAACAAGAGCAGCAACAGCAGGAGCTGCATCAGCAACAACAGCAAGAGCAGCATAATTAGCAGCAACAGCAAGAGCAGCAGCAACAGCAACAGCAGCAAAAGCAGCAGCTACAGCAGCAGCAAAAACTGCAACAGGAACAGCAACAACAGCAGCAACAGCGGCAACAGGATCAGCAAAAACAGCAATAGCAACAGCAGCAACAGCAACAGCAGCAAAAGGAACAGCAACAGCAGCCACAGCAGCAACAGCAACAGCAACAGCATAGCCAGCAACATCAGGAGCAGCGGCAGCAACAACAGCAGTAACAGGAATATCAGCAACAGCAGCAGCAGCAACAGCTTTACCAGCAACAAAAGGAGCAGCGGCAGCAACAGCATCAGTAATAGGATCATCAGCAACAGCAGCAGCCCAACACCAGCAGAAACCGCAGCAACAACAACTGCAGCAGCTGCAGCAACAGAAACACCAGCAGCAACCGCAGCTGCTTCAGCTGCTACAACAGCAGAAAGAGCAACAAATGCAACAGCAACAGCAGCAGCATCAGCTGTAGCAACAGAAGCAGCCATATCAACAACAGCAACAGCAGCAACAAAAACAGCAAAAGGAACATCAAAAACAGCAACAGCAACAGCAGCAACAGCAACTGCAATAACAGCTGCAGCAACAGCAATAGCAACAGCAGCAACAGCAACATCAACAGAAGCAACATGAACAGCAGCAACAGGAACAGCAACAGCAGCAGCAGGAACAGGAACAGTAACAACATCAGGAGCAGTGGCAGCAACAGCAGCAACATCAGCAACAGCAGCAACAGAAACAGCAGCAGCAGCAACAGCAGCAGCATCAGCAAAAACAGCTTTATAGCAACACCACCAGCAACACTAACAGCACCAATAGCAACAGCAGCATCAGAAGCAAGAGCAGAAAAATTAGCAGCAACCACAACAGCAACAACTGCCACAACGGCAGCAGCAACAGCAGCAACAGGAACAGCAAGAACAGCAACATCAGCAGCAACAGGATCAGCAACAGCAACAGCAAGAACAGCAACATCAGCAACAACAGGATCAGCAACAGCAACAGCAGCAGCAAAAACAGGAGCAACAGCAACAGTAGCAAGTGCAGCTGCAACAGCAGCATCAGCAACATCAGCAGCAGCAACAGCAACAGCACAGGAGGAGCAGTGGCAGCAACAACTTCAGTAATAGGATCATGAGCAACAGCAACATCCACAACAGCAGCAGAAACAACAACTGCAGCAGCAGCTGCAGCAGCAACAGCAGCAGCCGCAACAGCAACAGCAGCAAAAACAACTGCAGCAGCAAAAATAACTGCAGCAGCAGCAGCAACAGCAACACCAGCAGCAACTGCAGCTGCTTCAGCAACAACAGCAGCAAGAGCAGCAAATGCAACAGCAACACCAGCAACATCAGCAGCAACAACAGCAACAGCATCAGCAAAAACAGCAGCAGCAACAACAGTAACAGCAGCAGTAGCAACAGCAGGAGCTGCAGCAGCAACAACAGCCAAAGGAACAGCAACAGCAGTAGCATCAGCAACAGCAGCCAAAGTAACAGCAACAGCAGTAGCATCAGCAACAGCAACAACAGCATTAGCAGCAACAGCAGGAGCAGCGTCAGCAAGAACAGCAGTAACAGGAATATCAGCAACAGTAGCAGCAGCAACAGCATTAGCAGGATCAGGAGGAGCAGCGGCAGCAACAACATCAGTAATAGGATCATCAGCAACAGCAATAGCAACAACAACTGCAGCAGCTGCAGCAACAGCAACTCCAGCAGCAACTGCAGCTGCTTCAGCAGCAACCACAGTAGCAAGAGCAGCACATGCAACAGCAACACCAGCAGCATCAGCTGCAGCAACAGAAGCAGCCATAACAACAACAGCAAAAGCAGCAGCAACATCAGCATCAGGAACAGCAAAAACAGCAATCGCAAAGCAGCAACAGCAACAGCAGCAAAAGGAACAGCAACCACAGCCACAGCAGCAACAGCAACAGCAACAGCATAACCAGCAACATCAGGAGCAGCGGCAGCAACAACAGCAGTAACAGGAATATCAGCAATAGCAACAGCAGCAGCTACATCAGCAACTGCAACAACAGCAATAGCAGCAGCAGCAACAAGTGCAGCAGCAGCAACAGCAACAGCGATAGCCGCTACAGAAGCAGGTACAGCAACAGCAATATCATCAGCAGCACCATGAACAGCAACATCAGCAGCAACAGCTACAACATCAAAAACAGCTTTAGCAACACCACCAGCAACACTAACAGCAACAGTAGCAACAGCAGGAGCAACAGCAGCATCAACAGCAAGAGCAGAAAAATCAGCAGGAACAACAACAGCAACAGCTGCCACAACAGCAGCAACATCAGCAGGAACAGCATCAACAGGAACAGCAAGAACAGCAACAGCAATAGCAACAGCAGCAACAGCAGCAGCAGAAACACCAGCAAACCTGCCACAGCAGCAACATCAACAGCTGCAGCAACAGCAACATCAACAGGAGCAACATGAACAGCAGCAGCAGGAACAGCAACAGCAGTAGCAGCAGGAGGAACCGTAGCAACAGCAGGAGCAGTGGCAGCAACAGCAGCAACATCAGCAACAGCAGCAACAGAAACAGCAGTAGCAGCAACAGCAGCAACAGCAGCTGGAACAACAGCAGTAGCAACCCAGCAACAGGATCAGCAACAGCAACAGGAACAGCAGCATCAGCAACAGCAGCAGCAAAATCAGGAGCAACAGCAACAGTAGCAACTGCAGCAGGAACAGCAGCAGCCACTACTGCAGCAGCAGCAAAAACAACTGCAGCAGCAGCAGCAACAGCAACACCAGCAGCAACTGCAGCACCTTCAGCAGTAACAACAGCAGCATGAGCAGCAAAATCAACAGCAAAACCAGCAAAATCAGCAGCAGCAACAGCAACAGCATCAGCAAGAACTGCAGCAGCAACAACGCAGCAACAGTAACAGCAACAGTAGCAGGAGTTGCAGCAGCAACAACAGCCAAATGAACAGCAACAGCAAGAGCATCAGCAACAGCAGCCACAGCAACAGCTTAACCAGCAACAGCAGGAGCAGCATGAGCAGGAACGGCAGTAACAGTAATATCAGCAACAGCAGCAGCAGCAACAGCTTTACCAGCAACAGGAGGAGCAGCGGCAGCATCAGCATCAGTAATAGGATCATCGGCAACAGCAGCAGCCCAACACCAGCAGCAACTGCAGCTGCTTCAGGAGCAACAACAGCTAGAGCAGCAAATGAAACAGCAACACCTGAAACATCTGCTGCAGCAACAGAAGCAGCCATATCAACAACAGCAACAGCAGCAGCAGCAACAGCAACAGGAACAGCAAAAACAGCAACAGCAACAAAAGCAACTGCAATAACACCTGCAGCAGCAGCAACAGGAACAGCAGCAACCATATCTGCAGCAACAGCAACAACAGAAGCAACAGAAGCAACAGCATCAAAAAGAATATTAACAGCAGCAGCAACACCAGCAACAGGAACAGCAGCATAACAGCAGCATCAACAGCAGCAACTGGAACAGCAACAAGAGCAACAGCAGCAGCAACAGGAACAGCAAAAACAGCAGCAGCAATCGTCGCAGCAGCAGCTGCAACAGCAGCAGCAACAGCAGCAATAGCAACACAAACAGCAGCAAGAGGAACAGCATCAACAGCATAACAGCAGCAACTGGAACAGCAGCCGCAAAAACAGCAACAGAAGCAGCAGCAACAACAGCAGCAACAGGAACAGCAGCAACAGGCACAGCAACAACAGGAACAGGAACAACAGCATTAACAGCAACAACAGAAACAGCAACAACAGCAACAGAGGCATGATCAGCAGCAGTAGCATCAGCAGCAGGAGCAACAGCAACAGCAGAATGAAACAGCAATAGCAACAGCAGCAACGACAGCAGCTGTAACTGCAACAAGAACTGCAAAAAAGCAACAACAGCAACAGCAGCAGCAACATCAGCAACAGGAACAGCAAAAACAGCAATAGCAACAGCAACAGCAGCAAAAGGAACAGCAATCGCAGATGCAGCAGCAACAGCAACAGCAACAGCATAACCAGCATCATCAGGTGCAGCGGCAGCAACAACAGCAGTAACAGGAATATCAGCAATATCAGCTACAAGAACTGCAGCAGCAGCAGCAGAAGCAGCAACAGCAGCAGCAACATTAGCAACAGCAGCAGCAGCAATGGCAGCAACAGCAACAGCAGCAGCAACAGCGACAGGATCAGCTGCAACAGGAACAGCAACAACAGCAGCGACAGCAGCAACAGGATCAGCAACTGCAACAGCAACAGCAGCAGCAGCAAAAGCAACAGTTGCAAAATCCTCAGCAACAGCAGCAGGAACAGCAGCAACAACAACAGCAGCAGCACCTGCAACAGCAACAGCAGCAGCAGCAACAGCAGCAGGTAGAGCAACAGCAGCAACAACAGCAGCAGAACCACCAGCAAACATGCCGCAGCAGCAACATCAACAGGATCAGCAACAGCAGCAACAACAGCAGCAGCAGCAACAGAAGTAGCAACAGCAGCAGCAGCAGCAACAACAGCAGCCATAGCAACAGCAGCAACAACAACAGCAGAAACACCAGCAAACATGTCGCAGCAGCATCATCAACAGGATCAGCAACAGCAGCACCAGTGGCAGCAACAGCAGCAACAACAGCAGCAGCAGGAACAGCAACAGCAACAGCAGCAGCAGCAGCAACAGCAGCAGCCATAGCAACAGCAGCAACAACAGCAGCAGAAATACCAGCAAACCTGCCGCAGCAGCAACATCAACAACAGCAGCAACAGTAACAGTGGCAACAGCAGCAGCAACAGCAGCAGCAATAACAGCTGCAGCATCAGCAACAGCAGCAGCAACATTAGCAACTGCAGCAGCAACAGCAACATCATCAACAGCAACAGCAGCAGCCACAACTGCAGCAGCAGCAAAAACAACTGCAGCAGCAGCAACACCAGCAGCTACTGCAGCACCTTCAGCAGTAACAACAGCAGCAGGAGCAGCAAAATCAACAGCAACACCAGCAAAATCAGCAGCAGCAACAGCAACAGCATCAGCAAGAACAGCAGCAGCAACAACAGCACCAACAGTAACAGCAACAGTAGGCAAAGGAACTGCAACAGCAGTAGCATCAGCAACAGCAGCAGCAGGAAGCGCTTTACCAGCAACAGCAGGAGCAGCGTCAGCAAGAACAGCAGTAACAGGAATATCAGCAGCAGCAGCAGCAACAGATTTACCAGCAGCAGAAGGAGCAGTGTCAGCAGCAGCATCAGTAATAGGATCATCAGCAAAAGCAGCAGCAACAACAACTGCAGCAGCTGCAGCAACAGTAACAGCAACACCAGCAGCAACAGCAGCTGCTTCAGCAGCAACAACAGCAGAAAGAGCAGCAAATGCAAAAGAAGTAACAGGAATATCAGCAACAGCAGCAATAGCAGCTACAACAACTGCATCAGCAGCAAAAACATCAGCAGCTACAGCAGCAGCAACGGTACCATGAGCAACAGCAGCAGCAGTAAAACCAAAAGCAACACCAGCAACATCAGCAGCAGCACCAACAACAGCAGCAGGAAACAGAGCAAAAGCAACAAGAGCAGCAACAGCAGGAGCTACAGCAGCAACAACTGCAAGAGCAGCATAATAAGCAGCAACAGCAGCAGCAGCAGCAACAGCAACAGCAGCAACAGCAGCAGCAACAGCAGCAGCAAAAGCTGCAACAGGAAAAGCAACAAGAGCAGCAACAGCAGCAACAGAATCAGCAACAGCAGCAGCAAAAGCAGCAGAAACAGCAGCAGCAAAAGCAGCAGTTGCAAAATCCTCAACAACAGCAGCAGCAGCAACTGCAACAGCAACAGCAGCAGCAACAGCAGCAACAACAGAAGCCGAAACACCAGCAAACATGCCGCAGCAGCAAATTCAACAGGATCAGCAGCAGCAGCAACAACAGCAGCAGCAAAAGCAACAGTTGCAAAATCATGAGCAACAGCAACAGGAAGAGGAGCAACAACAGCAGTAACAGCAACAGCAACAGCAACAGCAACAGCAACAGGATCAGATGCAACAGGAACAGCAACAACAGCAGCAACAGCAGCAACAGGATCAGCAACAACAACAGCAGCAGCAACAGCAGCAGCAAAAGCAACAGTTGCAAAATCCTCAGCAACAGCAGCAGGAACATCAGCAACAACAGCAGCAGCAGGAGCAACAGCAGCAACAACAGCAGCAGAAACACCAGCAAACATGCCGCAGCAGCAACATCAACAGGTTCAGCAACAGCAGCAGCAACAACAGCAGCAACAGCAGAAGCAGTGGCAGCAACAGCAGCAACAACAGCAGCAGCAGCAACAGCAATAGCAACAGTAGCAGCAGCAGCAACAACAGCAGCCATAGCAACAGCAGCAACAACAGCAGCAGAAACACCAGCAAACCTGCCGCAATAACAACAGCAGCAGCAGCAACAGCAACAGCAGCAGCAGCAGCAACCGCAGCAGCAATAACAGCTGCGGCAACAGCAACAGCAACATCAACAGGAACAACATGAGCAGCAGCAGCAGGAACTGCAACAGCAGTAGCAGCAACAGGAACAGTAGCAGCAGCAGAAGCAGTGGCAGCAACAGCAGCAGCATCAGCAACAGCAGCAACAGAAACAGCAGTAGCAGCAACAGTAGCAACAGCAGCTGCAACAACAGCAGCTGCAACAGCAGCAACAGGATCAGCAACAGCAACAGCAACAGCAGCAGCAGCAACAGCAGAAGCAAGAGCAGGAGCAGCAGCAACATTAGCAACTGCAGCAGCAACAGCAGCAGCAGCAACATCAGCAACAACTGCAGCACCTTCAGCAGTATCAACAGCAGCAGGAGCAGCAAAATAACAGCAACACCAGCAAAATCAGCAGCAGCAACAACAACAGCATCAGCAAGAACAGCAGCAGCAAAAACAGCAGCAACAGTAGCAACAGCAGGAGCTGCAGCAGCAACAAGAGCCAAAGGAACAGCAACAGCAGTAGCATCAGAAACAGCAGCAGCAGCAACCGCTTTACCAGCAGCAGGAGGAGCAGTGGCAGCAACAGCTTCAGTAATAGGATCATCAGCAAAAGCAGCAGCCCAACACCAGCAGAAACAGCAGCAACAACAACTGCAGCAGCAACAGCAACAGCAACACCAGCAGCAACTGCAGCTGCTTAAGCAGCAACAACAGCAGCAAGAGCAGCAGCAGCAACATCAGCAACAACTGCAGCACATTCAGCAGTATCAACAGCAGCAGGAGCAGCAAAATAACAGCAACAGCAGCAGCATCAGCTGCAGCAACATAGGCAGCCATAGCAACAACAGCAGCAGCAACAGCAGGAAAAGGAACAGCAGCCGCAGCCGCAGCAGCAACAGCAACAGCAACAGCATAACCAGCAGCATCAGGTGCAGCAGCAGCAAAAACAGCAACAACAGCAGCAGCAACATGAGCAACATGAGCAACAGCAACAGCAGCAGCAGCTCCAACTGCAGCAGCAGCAACAGCAACAGCGATAGCCGCTACAGAAGCAGGTACAGAAACAGCAAAAACAGCTTTAGCAACACCACCAGCAGCACTAACAGCAACAATAGCAACAGCATCATCAACAGCAAGAGCAGAAAAATCAGCAGCAACAACAACAGCAACAGCTGCCACAACAGCACCAACAGCAGCAGCAACAGCAGCAGCAGGAACAGCAAGAACAGCAACAGCAATAGCAACAGCAGCAACAGCAGCAGCAGAAACACCAGCAAATCTGCCGCAGCAGCAACATCAACTGCAGCAGCAATAACAGCTGCAGCAACAGCAACAGCAACAGCAGCAACAGCAACATCAACAGGAGCAATGTGAACAGCAGCAGTAGGAACAGCAACAGCAGCAGCAGTGACATCAGCAGCAGCAACAGCAACAGCTCAGGAGCAGCAGTGGCAGCAGCAAAAACAACTGCAGCAGCAGCAACAGCAACACCAGCAGCAACTGCACCTGCTTCAGCAGCAACAACAGCAGCAAGAGCAGCACATGCAACAGCAACACCAGCAACATCAGCAACAACAACAGCAACAGCATCAGCAAAAACAGCAGCAGCAACAACAATAACAGCAGCAGTAGCAACAGCAGGAGCAGCAGCAGCAACAAGAGCCAAAGGAACAGCAACAGCAGTAGCATCAGCAACAGCAGCCAAAGGAACAACAACAGCAGAAGCATCAGCAACAGCAGCAACAGCATTAGCAGCAACAGCAGGAGCAGCATCAGCAAGAACAGCTGTAACGAATATCAGCAACAGCAGCAGCAGCAACAGCTTCACCAGCAACAGGAGGAGCAGCGGCAGCAACAACATCAGTAATAGGATCATCATCATCAGCAGCAGCAACAACATCTGCAGCAGCTGCAGCAAAAGCAACATCAGCAGCAACTGCAGCTGCTTCAGCAGCGACAACAGCAGCAAAAGCAGCAAATGCAACAGCAACACCCGCAACATCAGCAGCAGCAACAGCGGCAGCCATAGCAATAACATCAACAGCAGCAACAACAGCAAAAGGAACAGCAAAAACAGCAAGAGCGACAGCAGCAACAGCAACAGCAACAAAAGGAACAGCAACCGCAGCCGCAGCAGCAACATCAGCAGCAACAGCAGCAGCAAAAGCAACAGTTGCAAAATCCTCAGCAACAGCAGCAGGAAGAGCAGCAACAACAGCAGCAGCAGCAACTGCAACAGCAACAGCAGCAGCAGAACCAGCACCAGCCAGAGTAAAAGCAGCAACAACAGCTAGAGAAAAACCAGCAAACATGCCGCAGCAGCAACATCAACAGGATCAGCAACAGCAGCAGCAACAGCAGCAGCAACAGCAGCAGCAACAGCAGCAGCAAAAGCAACAGTAGCAAAATCATCAGCAACAGCAGCAGCAGTGGCAGCAACAGCAGCAACAACAGCAGCAGCAGCAAAAGCAACAGCAACAGCAGCAGCAGCAACAGCAACAGCAGCAGCAATAACAGCTGCAGCAACAGCACCATCAACAGGAGCAACATGAGCAGCAGCAGGAACAGCAACGGCAGTAGCAGCAACAGGAACAGTAGCAACAGCAGGAGTAGTGGCAGCAACAGCAGCAGCATCATCAACAGCGGCAACAGAAACAGCAGTGGCAGCAACAGTAGCAACAGCAGCTGCAACAACAGCAGCAGCAACAGCAGCAACAGGATCAGCAACAGCAACAGCAGCCGCAGCAACAGCAGCAGCAAAAGCAACAGCAGCAGCAACATTAGCAACTGCAGCAGCAACAGCAGCAGCAGCATCATCAGCAGCAATAACAGCTGCAGCAACAGCAACATCAACAGGAGCAACATGAGCAGCAGCAGCAGGAACAGCAACGGCAGTAGCAGCAACAGGAACAGTAGCAACAGCAGGAGCAGTGGCAGCAACTGCAGCAGCATCATCAACAGCAGCACCAGAAACAGCAGTAGCAGCAACAGTAGCAACAGCAGCTGCAAAAACAGCAGCAGCAAAATCAGCAGCAGCAACAGCAACAGCATCAGCAAGAACAGCAGCAGCAAAAACAGCAGCAACAGTAGCAACAGCAGGAGCTGCAGCAGCAACAAGAGCCAAAGGAACAGCAACAGCAGTAGCATCAGAAACAGCAGCAGCAGCAACCGCTTTACCAGCAGCAGGAGGAGCAGTGGCAGCAACAGCTTCAGTAATAGGATCATCAGCAAAAGCAGCAGCCCAACACCAGCAGAAACAGCAGCAACAACAACTGCAGCAGCAGCAGCAACAGCAACACCAGCAGCAACTGCAGCTGCTTAAGCAGCAACAACAGCAGCAAGAGCAGCAAATGCAACAGCAACAGCAGCAGCATCAGCTGCAGCAACATAGGCAGCCATAGCAACAACAGCAGCAGCAACAGCAGGAAAAGGAACAGCAGCCGCAGCCGCAGCAGCAACAGCAACAGCAACAGCATAACCAGCAGCATCAGGTGCAGCAGCAGCAAAAACAGCAACAACAGCAGCAGCAACATGAGCAACATGAGCAACAGCAACAGCAGCAGCAGCTCCAACTGCAGCAGCAGCAACAGCAACAGCGATAGCCGCTACAGAAGCAGGTACAGAAACAGCAAAAACAGCTTTAGCAACACCACCAGCAGCACTAACAGCAACAATAGCAACAGCATCATCAACAGCAAGAGCAGAAAAATCAGCAGCAACAACAACAGCAACAGCTGCCACAACAGCACCAACAGCAGCAGCAACAGCAGCAGCAGGAACAGCAAGAACAGCAACAGCAATAGCAACAGCAGCAACAGCAGCAGCAGAAACACCAGCAAATCTGCCGCAGCAGCAACATCAACTGCAGCAGCAATAACAGCTGCAGCAACAGCAACAGCAACAGCAGCAACAGCAACATCAACAGGAGCAATGTGAACAGCAGCAGTAGGAACAGCAACAGCAGCAGCAGTGACATCAGCAGCAGCAACAGCAACAGCTCAGGAGCAGCAGTGGCAGCAGCAAAAACAACTGCAGCAGCAGCAACAGCAACACCAGCAGCAACTGCACCTGCTTCAGCAGCAACAACAGCAGCAAGAGCAGCACATGCAACAGCAACACCAGCAACATCAGCAACAACAACAGCAACAGCATCAGCAAAAACAGCAGCAGCAACAACAATAACAGCAGCAGTAGCAACAGCAGGAGCAGCAGCAGCAACAAGAGCCAAAGGAACAGCAACAGCAGTAGCATCAGCAACAGCAGCCAAAGGAACAACAACAGCAGAAGCATCAGCAACAGCAGCAACAGCATTAGCAGCAACAGCAGGAGCAGCATCAGCAAGAACAGCTGTAACGAATATCAGCAACAGCAGCAGCAGCAACAGCTTCACCAGCAACAGGAGGAGCAGCGGCAGCAACAACATCAGTAATAGGATCATCATCATCAGCAGCAGCAACAACATCTGCAGCAGCTGCAGCAAAAGCAACATCAGCAGCAACTGCAGCTGCTTCAGCAGCGACAACAGCAGCAAAAGCAGCAAATGCAACAGCAACACCCGCAACATCAGCAGCAGCAACAGCGGCAGCCATAGCAATAACATCAACAGCAGCAACAACAGCAAAAGGAACAGCAAAAACAGCAAGAGCGACAGCAGCAACAGCAACAGCAACAAAAGGAACAGCAACCGCAGCCGCAGCAGCAACATCAGCAGCAACAGCAGCAGCAAAAGCAACAGTTGCAAAATCCTCAGCAACAGCAGCAGGAAGAGCAGCAACAACAGCAGCAGCAGCAACTGCAACAGCAACAGCAGCAGCAGAACCAGCACCAGCCAGAGTAAAAGCAGCAACAACAGCTAGAGAAAAACCAGCAAACATGCCGCAGCAGCAACATCAACAGGATCAGCAACAGCAGCAGCAACAGCAGCAGCAACAGCAGCAGCAACAGCAGCAGCAAAAGCAACAGTAGCAAAATCATCAGCAACAGCAGCAGCAGTGGCAGCAACAGCAGCAACAACAGCAGCAGCAGCAAAAGCAACAGCAACAGCAGCAGCAGCAACAGCAACAGCAGCAGCAATAACAGCTGCAGCAACAGCACCATCAACAGGAGCAACATGAGCAGCAGCAGGAACAGCAACGGCAGTAGCAGCAACAGGAACAGTAGCAACAGCAGGAGTAGTGGCAGCAACAGCAGCAGCATCATCAACAGCGGCAACAGAAACAGCAGTGGCAGCAACAGTAGCAACAGCAGCTGCAACAACAGCAGCAGCAACAGCAGCAACAGGATCAGCAACAGCAACAGCAGCCGCAGCAACAGCAGCAGCAAAAGCAACAGCAGCAGCAACATTAGCAACTGCAGCAGCAACAGCAGCAGCAGCATCATCAGCAGCAATAACAGCTGCAGCAACAGCAACATCAACAGGAGCAACATGAGCAGCAGCAGCAGGAACAGCAACGGCAGTAGCAGCAACAGGAACAGTAGCAACAGCAGGAGCAGTGGCAGCAACTGCAGCAGCATCATCAACAGCAGCACCAGAAACAGCAGTAGCAGCAACAGTAGCAACAGCAGCTGCAAAAACAGCAGCAGCAAAATCAGCAGCAGCAACAGCAACAGCATCAGCAAGAACAGCAGCAGCAACAACTGGAGCAACAGTAACAGCAACAGTAGCAACAGCAGGAGCTGCAGCAGCAACAAGAGCCAAAGGAACAGCAACAGCAGTAGCATCAGCAACAGCAGCCAAAGGAACAGCAACAGCAGTAGCATCAGCAACAGCAGCAGCCACAACCGCTTTACCAGCAACAGCAGGAGCAGCGTCAGCAAGAACAGCAGTAACAGGAATATCAGCAGCTGCAGCAGCAACAGGTTTACCAGCAGCAGGAGGAGCAGTGGCAGCAACAGCATCCGTAACAGGATCATCTGCAAAATTAGCAGCCCAACACCAGCAGAAACAGCAGCAACAACAAATGCAGCAGCAGCAGCAACAGCAACACCAGCTGCAACTGCAGCTGCTTAAGCAGCAACAACAGCAGCAAGAGCAGCAAATGCAATAGCAACACCAGCAGCATCAGCTGCAGCAACATAAGCAGCCATAGCAACAACAGCAGCAGCAACAGCAGCAAAAGGAACAGCAGCTGCAGCCGCAGCAGCAACAGCAACAGCAACAGCATAAGCAGCAACATCAGGAGCAGCGGCAGCAACAACAGCAGTAACAGGAATATCAGCAATATCAGCAAGAACAACTGCAGCAGCAGCAAAAACAGGAACAACAGCAGCAGCAACATGAGCAACAGCAGCAGCAGCAACAGCAGCAGCGGCACCAACTGCAGCAGCAGCAACAGCAACAGCGATAGCCGCTACAGAAGCAGGTACAGCAACAGCAAAAACAGCTTTAGCAACACCACCAGCAACACTAACAGCAACAATAGCCTCAGCAGCATCAACAGCAAGAGCAGAAAAATCAGCAGCAACAACAACAGCAACAGCTGCCACAACAGCACCAACGGCAGCAGCAACAGCAGCAACAGGAACAGCAAGAACAGCAACTGCAATAGCAACAGCAGTAGCAGAACAACAGCAAATCTGCCGCATCAGCAACATCAACAGCAGCAGCCATAACAGCTGCAGCAACAGCAACAGCAACAGCAGCAACAGCAACATCAACAGGAGCAACATGAACAGCAGCAGCAGGAACAGCAACAGCAGCAGCAGCGACATCAACAGCAGCAACAGCAACAGCACAGGAGCAGCAGTGGCAGCAAGAACTTCAGTAATACGATCATCAGCAACAGCAACAGCCGCAACAGCAGCAGAAAAAACAATTGCAGCTGCAGCTGCACAAGCAACAGCAGCAGTCGCAACAGCAGCAGCAGCAAAAACAACTGCAGCAGCAGCAACAGCAACAACAGCAGCAACTGCACCTGCTTCAGCAGCAACAACAGCAGCAGGATCAGCAACAACAGCAACAGCATCAGCAAAAACAGCAGCAGCAACAACAATAACAGCAGCAGTAGCAACAGCAGGAGAAGCAGCAGCAACAACAGCCAAAGGAACAGCAACAGCAGTAGCATCAGCAACAGCAGCCAAAGGAACAGCAACAGCAGTAGCATCAGCAACAGCAGCAACAGCATTAGCAGCAACAGCTGGAGCAGCATCAGCAAGAACATCAGTAACAGGAATATCAGCAACAGCAGCAGCAGCAACAGCTTTACCAGCAACAGGAGGAGCAGCGGCAGCAACAACATCAGTAATAGGATCATCATCATCAGCAGCAGCAACAACAACTGCAGCAGCTGCAGCAAAAGCAACATCCGCAGCAACTGCAGCTGATTCATAACAACAACAGCAGCAAGAGCAGCAAATGCAACAGCAACACCAGCAACATCTTCAGAAGCAACAGCGGCAGCCATAGCAATAACAGTAACAGCAGCAACAAGAGCAACAGGAACAGGAAAAACAGCAAGAGCAACAGCATCAACAGCAACAGCAGCCAAAGGAACAGCAACCACGGCCGCAGCAGCAACAGCAGCAGCAACAGCATCAGCAGCAACAGAAACAGCATTACCAGCAACAGCAGGAGCAGCAGCTGCAACAACAGCAGTAACAGGAATATCAGCAATAGCAGCAATAGCAACAACAACAACTGCAGCAGCAGCAAAAACAGCAGCAGCCACAGCAGCAGCAACAGTACCAACAGCAACAGCAGCAGCAGCAGCTAAAGCAAAAGCAACACCAGCAACATCAGCAGCAGCAACAACAGCAGCAGCAGGAAAAACAGCAAAAGCAACAAGAGTAGCAACAGCAGGAGCAGCAGCAGCAGCAACAGCAAGAGCAGCAGCAACCGCAACAGCAGCAGCAGCTAAAGCAGCAGCAACAGCAGCAGCAACAGCAGCAGCAAAAGCTGCACATGAACAGCAGTGACAGCAGCAATAGGATCAGCCACAGCAACAGCAACAGCAGCAGGAACAGCAGCAGCAAAAGTAACAGTTTCAAAATCCTCAGCAACAGCAGCAGGAACAGCAGCAACAACAAGAGCAGCAGCAACTGCAACAGCAACAGCAGCAGCAGCAGCAGCAACAGCAGCAGCCAGATCAACAGCAGCAACAACAGCAGCAGAAACACCAGCAAACATGCTGCAGCAGCAACATCAACAGGATCAGCAACAGCAACAGCATCAGCAGCAGCCACAGCAGCAGCAAAAGCAACAGTTGCAAAATCCTCAGCAACAGCAGCAGGAACAGCAGCAACAATAGCAGCAGCAGCAACTGCAACAGCAACAGCAGCAGCAGCGACATCAGCAGCAGCAACAGCAACAGCAACAGCAGCAGCCACAACTGCAGCAGCAGCAAAAACAACTGTAGCAGCAGCAGCAAAAGCAACGCCAGCAGCAACTGCAGCACCTTCAGCAGTAACAACAGCAGCAGGAGCAGCAAAATCAACAGCAACACCAGCAGAATCAGCAGCAGCAACAGCAACAGCATCAGCAAGAACAGCAGCAGGAACAACAGCAGCAACAGTAAAAGCAACAGTAGCAACAGCAAGAGCTGCAGCAGCAACAACAGCCAAAGGAACAGCAACAGCAGTAGCATCAGCAACAGCAGGCAAAGGTACAGCAACGTCAGAAGCATCAGCAACAGCAGCAGCAGCAACAGCTTTACCAGCAACAGCAGGAGCAGCGTCAGCAAGAACAGCAGTAACAGGAATATCAGCAGCAGCAGCAGCAGCAACAGCATCAATAATAGGATCATCAGCAACAGCAGCAGCCCAACACCAGCAGAAACAGCAGCAACAACAACTGCAGCAGCAGCAGCAGCAGCTGCAACACCAGCAGCAATTGCTGCTGCTTAAGCTGCAACTGCAGCAGCAAGAGCAGCAAATGCAACTGCAGCACCAGCAGCATCAGCTGCAGCAAAATAAGCAGCCATAGCAACAACAGCAACAGCAGCAACAACAGCAACAGGAACAGCAAAAACAGCAATAGCAACTGCAGCAACAGCAACAGCAGCAAAAGGAACAGCAACAACATTACCAGCAACAGCAACAGCATTACCAGCAACAGCAGGAGCAGCAGCATCAGCAACAGCAGTATCAGGAATATCAGCCACAACAGCAACAGCAGCAACAACAGCAGCAGCAACAGCAGAAGCAACAGCAGCAGCAACAGCAGCAGCAAAAGCAACAGTAGCAAAATCATCAGCAACAGCAGCAACAACAGCAGCAACAACCACAGCAGCAGCAACAGCAGCAGCAACAACAGCAGCAACTGCATTACCAGCAACAGCAACAGCATTACCAGCAACAGCAGGAGAAGTAGCATCAACAACAGCAGTAACAGGAATATCAGCAACAGCAGCAGCAATAGCAGTTACAACAACTGCAGCAGCAGCAACAGCATTAACAGCAACATCAACAGCATTACCAGCAACAGCAGGAGAAGCAGCATCAAAAACAGCAGTAACAGGAATATCAGCAACAGCAGCAATAGCAGATAAAACAACTGCAGCAGCAGCAAAAACAGCAGCAGCAACATCAGCAACTGTACCAACAACAACGGCAGCAGCAACAGGAAAAGCAAAAGCAACACCAGCAACATCAGCAGTAGCAACAACAGCAGCAGGAAAAACAGCACAAGCAACAAGAGCAGCAATAGCAGGAGCTGCAGCAGCAACAACAGCAAGAGCAGCATAATTAGCAGCAACAGCAAGAGCAGCAGCAACAGCAACAGCAGCAAAAGCAGCAGCTACAGCAGCAGCAAAAACTGCAACAGGAACAGCAACAACAGCAGCAACAGCGGCAACAGGATCAGCAAAAACAGCAATAGCAACAGCAGCAACAGCAACAGCAGCAAAAGGAACAGCAATAGCAGCCACAGCAGCAACAGCAACAGCAACAGCATAGCCAGCAACATCAGGAGCAGCGGCAGCAACAACAGCAGTAACAGGAATATCAGCAACAGCAGCAGCAGCAACAGCTTTACCAGCAACAAAAGGAGCAGCGGCAGCAACAGCATCAGTAATAGGATCATCAGCAACAGCAGCAGCCCAACACCAGCAGAAACCGCAGCAACAACAACTGCAGCAGCTGCAGCAACAGAAACACCAGCAGCAACCGCAGCTGCTTCAGCTGCTACAACAGCAGAAAGAGCAACAAATGCAACAGCAACAGCAGCAGCATCAGCTGTAGCAACAGAAGCAGCCATATCAACAACAGCAACAGCAGCAACAAAAACAGCAAAAGGAACATCAAAAACAGCAACAGCAACAGCAGCAACAGCAACTGCAATAACAGCTGCAGCAACAGCAATAGCAACAGCAGCAACAGCAACATCAACAGAAGCAACATGAACAGCAGCAACAGGAACAGCAACAGCAGCAGCAGGTACAGGAACAGTAACAACATCAGGAGCAGTGGCAGCAACAGCAGCAACATCAGCAACAGCAGCAACAGAAACAGCAGCAGCAGCAACAGCAGCAGCATCAGCAAAAACAGCTTTATAGCAACACCACCAGCAACACTAACAGCACCAATAGCAACAGCAGCATCAGAAGCAAGAGCAGAAAAATTAGCAGCAACCACAACAGCAACAACTGCCACAACGGCAGCAGCAACAGCAGCAACAGGAACAGCAAGAACAGCAACATCAGCAGCAACAGGATCAGCAACAGCAACAGCAAGAACAGCAACATCAGCAACAACAGGATCAGCAACAGCAACAGCAGCAGCAAAAACAGGAGCAACAGCAACAGTAGCAAGTGCAGCTGCAACAGCAGCATCAGCAACATCAGCAGCAGCAACAGCAACAGCACAGGAGGAGCAGTGGCAGCAACAACTTCAGTAATAGGATCATGAGCAACAGCAACATCCACAACAGCAGCAGAAACAACAACTGCAGCAGCAGCTGCAGCAGCAACAGCAGCAGCCGCAACAGCAACAGCAGCAAAAACAACTGCAGCAGCAAAAATAACTGCAGCAGCAGCAGCAACAGCAACACCAGCAGCAACTGCAGCTGCTTCAGCAACAACAGCAGCAAGAGCAGCAAATGCAACAGCAACACCAGCAACATCAGCAGCAACAACAGCAACAGCATCAGCAAAAACAGCAGCAGCAACAACAGTAACAGCAGCAGTAGCAACAGCAGGAGCTGCAGCAGCAACAACAGCCAAAGGAACAGCAACAGCAGTAGCATCAGCAACAGCAGCCAAAGGAACAGCAACAGCAGTAGCATCAGCAACAGCAACAACAGCATTAGCAGCAACAGCAGGAGCAGCGTCAGCAAGAACAGCAGTAACAGGAATATCAGCAACAGTAGCAGCAGCAACAGCATTAGCAGGATCAGGAGGAGCAGCGGCAGCAACAACATCAGTAATAGGATCATCAGCAACAGCAATAGCAACAACAACTGCAGCAGCTGCAGCAACAGCAACTCCAGCAGCAACTGCAGCTGCTTCAGCAGCAACCACAGTAGCAAGAGCAGCACATGCAACAGCAACACCAGCAGCATCAGCTGCAGCAACAGAAGCAGCCATAACAACAACAGCAAAAGCAGCAGCAACATCAGCATCAGGAACAGCAAAAACAGCAATCGCAAAGCAGCAACAGCAACAGCAGCAAAAGGAACAGCAACCAAGCCACAGCAGCAACAGCAACAGCAACAGCATAACCAGCAACATCAGGAGCAGCGGCAGCAACAACAGCAGTAACAGGAATATCAGCAATAGCAACAGCAGCAGCTACATCAGCAACTGCAACAACAGCAATAGCAGCAGCAGCAACAAGTGCAGCAGCAGCAACAGCAACAGCGATAGCCGCTACAGAAGCAGGTACAGCAACAGCAATATCATCAGCAGCACCATGAACAGCAACATCAGCAGCAACAGCTGCAACTGCAACAGCAAAAACAACTGCAGCAGCAGTAGCAACAGCAACACCAGCAGCAACTGCAGCACCTTCAGCAGTAACAACAGCAGCATGAGCAGCAAAATCAACAGCAAAACCAGCAAAATCAGCAGCAGCAATAGCAACAGCATCAGCAAGAACTGCAGCAGCAACAACGCAGCAACAGTAACAGCAACAGTAGCAGGAGTTGCAGCAGCAACAACAGCCAAATGAACAGCAACAGCAGTAGCATCAGCAACAGCAGCCACAGCAACAGCTTAACCAGCAACAGCAGGAGCAGCATGAGCAGGAACGGCAGTAACAGTAATATCAGCAACAGCAGCAGCAGCAACAGCTTTACCAGCAACAGGAGGAGCAGCGGCAGCATCAGCATCAGTAATAGGATCATCGGCAACAGCAGCAGCCCAACACCAGCAGCAACTGCAGCTGCTTCAGGAGCAACAACAGCAGCTAGAGCAGCAAATGAAACAGCAACACCTGAAACATCTGCTGCAGCAACAGAAGCAGCCATATCAACAACAGCAACAGCAGCAGCAGCAACAGCAACAGGAACAGCAAAAACAGCAACAGCAACAAAAGCAACTGCAATAACACCTGCAGCAGCAGCAACAGGAACAGCAGCAACCATATCTGCAGCAACAGCAACAACAGAAGCAACAGAAGCAACAGCATCAAAAAGAATATTAACAGCAGCAGCAACACCAGCAACAGGAACAGCAGCATAACAGCAGCATCAACAGCAGCAACTGGAACAGCAACAAGAGCAACAGCAGCAGCAACAGGAACAGCAAAAACAGCAGCAGCAATCGTCGCAGCAGCAGCTGCAACAGCAGCAGCAACAGCAGCAATAGCAACACAAACAGCAGCAAGAGGAACAGCATCAACAGCATAACAGCAGCAACTGGAACAGCAGCCGCAAAAACAGCAACAGAAGCAGCAGCAACAACAGCAGCAACAGGAACAGCAGCAACAGGCACAGCAACAACAGGAACAGGAACAACAGCATTAACAGCAACAACAGAAACAGCAACAACAGCAACAGAGGCATGATCAGCAGCAGTAGCATCAGCAGCAGGAGCAACAGCAACAGCAGAATGAAACAGCAATAGCAACAGCAGCAACGACAGCAGCTGCAACTGCAACAAGAACTGCAAAAAAGCAACAACAGCAACAGCAGCAGCAACATCAGCAACAGGAACAGCAAAAACAGCAATAGCAACAGCAACAGCAGCAAAAGGAACAGCAATCGCAGATGCAGCAGCAACAGCAACAGCAACAGCATAACCAGCATCATCAGGTGCAGCGGCAGCAACAACAGCAGTAACAGGAATATCAGCAATATCAGCTACAAGAACTGCAGCAGCAGCAGCAGAAGCAGCAACAGCAGCAGCAACATGAGCAACAGCAGCAGCAGCAATGGCAGCAACAGCAACAGCAGCAGCAACAGCGACAGGATCAGCTGCAACAGGAACAGCAACAACAGCAGCGACAGCAGCAACAGGATCAGCAACTGCAACAGCAACAGCAGCAGCAGCAAAAGCAACAGTTGCAAAATCCTCAGCAACAGCAGCAGGAACAGCAGCAACAACAACAGCAGCAGCACCTGCAACAGCAACAGCAGCAGCAGCAACAGCAGCAGGTAGAGCAACAGCAGCAACAACAGCAGCAGAACCACCAGCAAACATGCCGCAGCAGCAACATCAACAGGATCAGCAACAGCAGCAACAACAGCAGCAGCAGCAACAGAAGTAGCAACAGCAGCAGCAGCAGCAACAACAGCAGCCATAGCAACAGCAGCAACAACAACAGCAGAAACACCAGCAAACATGTCGCAGCAGCATCATCAACAGGATCAGCAACAGCAGCACCAGTGGCAGCAACAGCAGCAACAACAGCAGCAGCAGGAACAGCAACAGCAACAGCAGCAGCAGCAGCAACAGCAGCAGCCATAGCAACAGCAGCAACAACAGCAGCAGAAATACCAGCAAACCTGCCGCAGCAGCAACATCAACAACAGCAGCAACAGTAACAGTGGCAACAGCAGCAGCAACAGCAGCAGCAATAACAGCTGCAGCATCAGCAACAGCAGCAGCAACATTAGCAACTGCAGCAGCAACAGCAACATCAGCAACAGCAACAGCAGCAGCCACAACTGCAGCAGCAGCAAAAACAACTGCAGCAGCAGCAACACCAGCAGCTACTGCAGCACCTTCAGCAGTAACAACAGCAGCAGGAGCAGCAAAATCAACAGCAACACCAGCAAAATCAGCAGCAGCAACAGCAACAGCATCAGCAAGAACAGCAGCAGCAACAACAGCACCAACAGTAACAGCAACAGTAGGCAAAGGAACTGCAACAGCAGTAGCATCAGCAACAGCAGCAGCAGGAAGCGCTTTACCAGCAACAGCAGGAGCAGCGTCAGCAAGAACAGCAGTAACAGGAATATCAGCAGCAGCAGCAGCAACAGATTTACCAGCAGCAGAAGGAGCAGTGTCAGCAGCAGCATCAGTAATAGGATCATCAGCAAAAGCAGCAGCAACAACAACTGCAGCAGCTGCAGCAACAGTAACAGCAACACCAGCAGCAACAGCAGCTGCTTCAGCAGCAACAACAGCAGAAAGAGCAGCAAATGCAACAGCAACACCAGCAACATCAGCAGCAGCAACAGTGGCAGCCATAGCAACAACAGCAGCAGCAGCAAAAGGAACAGCAAGCGCAGCCGCAGCAGCAGCAACAGCATCAGCAGCAACAGCAACAGCATTACCAGCAACAGCAGAAGCAGCAGCAGCTGCAAAAGAAGTAACAGGAATATCAGCAACAGCAGCAATAGCAGCTACAACAACTGCATCAGCAGCAAAAACATCAGCAGCTACAGCAGCAGCAACGGTACCATGAGCAACAGCAGCAGCAGTAAAACCAAAAGCAACACCAGCAACATCAGCAGCAGCACCAACAACAGCAGCAGGAAACAGAGCAAAAGCAACAAGAGCAGCAACAGCAGGAGCTACAGCAGCAACAACTGCAAGAGCAGCATAATAAGCAGCAACAGCAACAGCAGCAGCAACAGCAACAGCAGCAACAGCAGCAGCAACAGCAGCAGCAAAAGCTGCAACAGGAAAAGCAACAAGAGCAGCAACAGCAGCAACAGAATCAGCAACAGCAGCAGCAAAAGCAGCAGAAACAGCAGCAGCAAAAGCAGCAGTTGCAAAATCCTCAACAACAGCAGCAGCAGCAACTGCAACAGCAACAGCAGCAGCAACAGCAGCAACAACAGAAGCCGAAACACCAGCAAACATGCCGCAGCAGCAAATTCAACAGGATCAGCAGCAGCAGCAACAACAGCAGCAGCAAAAGCAGCAGTTGCAAAATCATGAGCAACAGCAACAGGAAGAGCAGCAACAACAGCAGTAACAGCAACAGCAACAGCAACAGCAACAGGATCAGATGCAACAGGAACAGCAACAACAGCAGCAACAGCAGCAACAGGATCAGCAACAACAACAGCAGCAGCAACAGCAGCAGCAAAAGCAACAGTTGCAAAATCCTCAGCAACAGCAGCAGGAACATCAGCAACAACAGCAGCAGCAGCAACTGCAACAGCAACAGCAGCAGCAGCAACAGCAGCAGCCAGAGCAACAGCAGCAACAACAGCAGCAGAAACACCAGCAAACATGCCGCAGCAGCAACATCAACAGGTTCAGCAACAGCAGCAGCAACAACAGCAGCAACAGCAGAAGCAGTGGCAGCAACAGCAGCAACAACAGCAGCAGCAGCAACAGCAATAGCAACAGCAGCAGCAGCAGCAACAACAGCAGCCATAGCAACAGCAGCAACAACAGCAGCAGAAACACCAGCAAACCTGCCGCAATAACAACAGCAGCAGCAGCAACAGCAACAGCAGCAGCAGCAGCAACCGCAGCAGCAATAACAGCTGCGGCAACAGCAACAGCAACATCAACAGGAACAACATGAGCAGCAGCAGCAGGAACTGCAACAGCAGTAGCAGCAACAGGAACAGTAGCAGCAGCAGAAGCAGTGGCAGCAACAGCAGCAGCATCAGCAACAGCAGCAACAGAAACAGCAGTAGCAGCAACAGTAGCAACAGCAGCTGCAACAACAGCAGCTGCAACAGCAGCAACAGGATCAGCAACAGCAACAGCAACAGCAGCAGCAGCAACAGCAGAAGCAAGAGCAGGAGCAGCAGCAACATTAGCAACTGCAGCAGCAACAGCAGCAGCAGCAACATCAGCAACAACTGCAGCACCTTCAGCAGTATCAACAGCAGCAGGAGCAGCAAAATAACAGCAACACCAGCAAAATCAGCAGCAGCAACAGCAACAGCATCAGCAAGAACAGCAGCAGCAAAAACAGCAGCAACAGTAGCAACAGCAGGAGCTGCAGCAGCAACAAGAGCCAAAGGAACAGCAACAGCAGTAGCATCAGAAACAGCAGCAGCAGCAACCGCTTTACCAGCAGCAGGAGGAGCAGTGGCAGCAACAGCTTCAGTAATAGGATCATCAGCAAAAGCAGCAGCCCAACACCAGCAGAAACAGCAGCAACAACAACTGCAGCAGCAGCAGCAACAGCAACACCAGCAGCAACTGCAGCTGCTTAAGCAGCAACAACAGCAGCAAGAGCAGCAAATGCAACAGCAACAGCAGCAGCATCAGTTGCAGCAACATAAGCAGCCATAGCAACAACAGCAGCAGCAACAGCAGGAAAAGGAACAGCAGCCGCAGCCGCAGCAGCAACAGCAACAGCAACAGCATAACCAGCAGCATCAGGTGCAGCAGCAGCAAAAACAGCAACAACAGCAGCAGCAACATGAGTAACATGAGCAACAGCAACAGCAGCAGCAGCTCCAACTGCAGCAGCAGCAACAGCAACAGCGATAGCCGCTACAGAAGCAGGTACAGAAACAGCAAAAACAGCTTTAGCAACACCACCAGCAGCACTAACAGCAACAATAGCAACAGCATCATCAACAGCAAGAGCAGAAAAATCAGCAGCAACAACAACAGCAACAGCTGCCACAACAGCACCAACAGCAGCAGCAACAGCAGCAGCAGGAACAGCAAAAACAGCAACAGCAATAGCAACAGCAGCAACAGCAGCAGCAGAAACACCAGCAAATCTGCCGCAGCAGCAACATCAACTGCAGCAGCAATAACAGCTGCAGCAACAGCAACAGCAACAGCAGCAACAGCAACATCAACAGGAGCAATGTGAACAGCAGCAGTAGGAACAGCAACAGCAGCAGCAGTGACATCAGCAGCAGCAACAGCAACAGCTCAGGAGCAGCAGTGGCAGCAGCAAAAACAACTGCAGCAGCAGCAACAGCAACACCAGCAGCAACTGCACCTGCTTCAGCAGCAACAACAGCAGCAAGAGCAGCACATGCAACAGCAACACCAGCAACATCAGCAACAACAACAGCAACAGCATCAGCAAAAACAGCAGCAGCAACAACAATAACAGCAGCAGTAGCAACAGCAGGAGCAGCAGCAGCAACAAGAGCCAAAGGAACAGCAACAGCAGTAGCATCAGCAACAGCAGCCAAAGGAACAACAACAGCAGAAGCATCAGCAACAGCAGCAACAGCATTAGCAGCAACAGCAGGAGCAGCATCAGCAAGAACAGCTGTAACGAATATCAGCAACAGCAGCAGCAGCAACAGCTTCACCAGCAACAGGAGGAGCAGCGGCAGCAACAACATCAGTAATAGGATCATCATCATCAGCAGCAGCAACAACATCTGCAGCAGCTGCAGCAAAAGCAACATCAGCAGCAACTGCAGCTGCTTCAGCAGCGACAACAGCAGCAAAAGCAGCAAATGCAACAGCAACACCCGCAACATCAGCAGCAGCAACAGCGGCAGCCATAGCAATAACATCAACAGCAGCAACAACAGCAAAAGGAACAGCAAAAACAGCAAGAGCGACAGCAGCAACAGCAACAGCAACAAAAGGAACAGCAACCGCAGCCGCAGCAGCAACATCAGCAGCAACAGCAGCAGCAAAAGCAACAGTTGCAAAATCCTCAGCAACAGCAGCAGGAAGAGCAGCAACAACAGCAGCAGCAGCAACTGCAACAGCAACAGCAGCAGCAGAACCAGCACCAGCCAGAGTAAAAGCAGCAACAACAGCTAGAGAAAAACCAGCAAACATGCCGCAGCAGCAACATCAACAGGATCAGCAACAGCAGCAGCAACAGCAGCAGCAACAGCAGCAGCATCAGCAGCAGGAAAAGCAACAGTAGCAAAATCATCAGCAACAGCAGCAGCAGTGGCAGCAACAGCAGCAACAACAGCAGCAGCAGCAAAAGCAACAGCAACAGCAGCAGCAGCAACAGCAACAGCAGCAGCAATAACAGCTGCAGCAACAGCAACATCAACAGGAGCAACATGAGCAGCAGCAGGAACAGCAACGGCAGTAGCAGCAACAGGAACAGTAGCAACAGCAGGAGTAGTGGCAGCAACAGCAGCAGCATCATCAACAGCAGCAACAGAAACAGCAGTGGCAGCAACAGTAGCAACAGCAGCTGCAACAACAGCAGCAGCAACAGCAGCAACAGGATCAGCAACAGCAACAGCAGCCGCAGCAACAGCAGCAGCAACAGCAACAGCAGCAGCAACATTAGCAACTGCAGCAGCAACAGCAGCAGCAGCATCATCAGCAGCAATAACAGCTGCAGCAACAGCAACATCAACAGGAGCAACATGAGCAGCAGCAGCAGGAACAGCAACGGCAGTAGCAGCAACAGGAACAGTAGCAACAGCAGGAGCAGTGGCAGCAACTGCAGCAGCATCATCAACAGCAGCACCAGAAACAGCAGTAGCAGCAACAGTAGCAACAGCAGCTGCAAAAACAGCAGCAGCAAAATCAGCAGCAGCAACAGCAACAGCATCAGCAAGAACAGCAGCAGCAACAACTGGAGCAACAGTAACAGCAACAGTAGCAACAGCAGGAGCTGCAGCAGCAACAAGAGCCAAAGGAACAGCAACAGCAGTAGCATCAGCAACAGCAGCCAAAGGAACAGCAACAGCAGTAGCATCAGCAACAGCAGCAGCCACAACCGCTTTACCAGCAACAGCAGGAGCAGCGTCAGCAAGAACAGCAGTAACAGGAATATCAGCAGCTGCAGCAGCAACAGGTTTACCAGCAGCAGGAGGAGCAGTGGCAGCAACAGCATCCGTAACAAGATCATCTGCAAAATTAGCAGCTCAACACCAGCAGAAACAGCAGCAACAACAAATGCAGCAGCAGCAGCAACAGCAACACCAGCTGCAACTGCAGCTGCTTAAGCAGCAACAACAGCAGCAAGAGCAGCAAATGCAATAGCAACACCAGCAGCATCAGCTGCAGCAACATAAGCAGCCATAGCAACAACAGCAGCAGCAACAGCAGCAAAAGGAACAGCAGCTGCAGCCGCAGCAGCAACAGCAACAGCAACAGCATAAGCAGCAACATCAGGAGCAGCGGCAGCAACAACAGCAGTAACAGGAATATCAGCAGCTGCAGCAGCAACAGGTTTACCAGCAGCAGGAGGAGCAGTGGCAGCAACAGCATCCGTAACAGGATCATCTGCAAAATTAGCAGCCCAACACCAGCAGAAACAGCAGCAACAACAAATGCAGCAGCAGCAGCAACAGCAACACCAGCTGCAACTGCAGCTGCTTAAGCAGCAACAACAGCAGCAAGAGCAGCAAATGCAATAGCAACACCAGCAGCATCAGCTGCAGCAACATAAGCAGCCATAGCAACAACAGCAGCAGCAACAGCAGCAAAAGGAACAGCAGCTGCAGCCGCAGCAGCAACAGCAACAGCAACAGCATAAGCAGCAACATCAGGAGCAGCGGCAGCAACAACAGCAGTAACAGGAATATCAGCAATATCAGCTAGAACAACTGCAGCAGCAGCAAAAACAGGAACAACAGCAGCAGCAACATGAGCAACAGCAGCAGCAGCAACAGCAGCAGCGGCACCAACTGCAGCAGCAGCAACAGCAACAGCGATAGTCGCTACAGAAGCAGGTACAGCAACAGCAAAAACAGCTTTAGCAACACCACCAGCAACACTAACAGCAACAATAGCCTCAGCAGCATCAACAGCGAGAGCAGAAAAATCAGCAGCAACAACAACAGCAACAGCTGCCACAACAGCACCAACGGCAGCAGCAACAGCAGCAACAGGAACAGCAAGAACAGCAACTGCAATAGCAACAGCAGTAGCAGAACAACAGCAAATCTGCCGCATCAGCAACATCAACAGCAGCAGCCATAACAGCTGCAGCAACAGCAACAGCAACAGCAGCAACAGCAACATCAACAGGAGCAACATGAACAGCAGCAGCAGGAACAGCAACAGCAGCAGCAGCGACATCAGCAGCAGCAACAGCAACAGCACAGGAGCAGCAGTGGCAGCAAGAACTTCAGTAATACGATCATCAGCAACAGCAACAGCCGCAACAGCAGCAGAAAAAACAATTGCAGCTGCAGCTGCACAAGCAACAGCAGCAGTCGCAACAGCAGCAGCAGCAAAAACAACTGCAGCAGCAGCAACAGCAACAACAGCAGCAACTGCACCTGCTTCAGCAGCAACAACAGCAGCAGGATCAGCAACAACAGCAACAGCATCAGCAAAAACAGCAGCAGCAACAACAATAACAGCAGCAGTAGCAACAGCAGGAGCTGCAGCAGCAACAACAGCCAAAGGAACAGCAACAGCAGTAGCATCAGCAACAGCAGCCAAAGGAACAGCAACAGCAGTAGCATCAGCAACAGCAGCAATAGCATTAGCAGCAACAGCTGGAGCAGCATCAGCAAGAACATCAGTAACAGGAATATCAGCAACAGCAGCAGCAGCAACAGCTTTACCAGCAACAGGAGGAGCAGCGGCAGCAACAACATCAGTAATAGGATCATCATCATCAGCAGCAGCAACAACTGCAGCAGCTGCAGCAAAAGCAACATCCGCAGCAACTGCAGCTGATTCATAACAACAACAGCAGCAAGAGCAGCAAATGCAACAGCAACACCAGCAACATCTTCAGAAGCAACAGCGGCAGCCATAGCAATAACAGTAACAGCAGCAACAAGAGCAACAGGAACAGGAAAAACAGCAAGAGCAACAGCATCAACAGCAACAGCAGCCAAAGGAACAGCAACCACGGCCGCAGCAGCAACAGCAGCAGCAACAGCATCAGCAGCAACAGAAACAGCATTACCAGCAACAGCAGGAGCAGCAGCTGCAACAACAGCAGTAACAGGAATATCAGCAATAGCAGCAATAGCAACAACAACAACTGCAGCAGCAGCAAAAACAGCAGCAGCCACAGCAGCAGCAACAGTACCAACAGCAACAGCAGCAGCAGCAGCTAAAGCAAAAGCAACACCAGCAACATCAGCAGCAGCAACAACAGCAGCAGCAGGAAAAACAGCAAAAGCAACAAGAGTAGCAACAGCAGGAGCAGCAGCAGCAGCAACAGCAAGAGCAGCAGCAACCGCAACAGCAGCAGCAGCTAAAGCAGCAGCAACAGCAGCAGCAACAGCAGCAGCAAAAGCTGCACATGAACAGCAGCAACAGCAGCAACAGGATCAGCCACAGCAACAGCAACAGCAGCAGGAACAGCAGCAGCAAAAGTAACAGTTTCAAAATCCTCAGCAACAGCAGCAGGAACAGCAGCAACAACAAGAGCAGCAGCAACTGCAACAGCAACAGCAGCAGCAGCAGCAGCAACAGCAGCAGCCAGATCAACAGCAGCAACAACAGCAGCAGAAACACCAGCAAACATGCTGCAGCAGCAACATCAACAGGATCAGCAACAGCAGCAGCAACAGCAGCAGCAACTGCAGCAGCAAAAGCAACACTAGCAAAATCATCAGCAACAACAGCAGCAGGAGCAAGAGCAAAAGCAACAGCAGCAACAACAGCAGCCATAGCAACAGCAGCAACAACAGCAGCAGAAACACCAGCAAACCTGCCGCAGCAGCAACATCAACAACAGCAGCAACATCAACAGTGGCAACAGCAGCAGCAACAGCAGCAGCAATAACAGCTGCAGCAACAGCAACAGCAACATCAACAGGAGCAACATCAACAGCAGCAGCAGGAACAGCAACAGCAGCAGCAGCAACAGTAACATCAACAGGAGCAACATCAACAGCAGCAACAGTAACATCAACAGGAGCAACATCAACAGCAGCAGCAGGAACAGCAACAGCAGCAGCAGCAACAGTAACAGTAGCAACAGTAGGAGCAGTGGCAGCATCTTCTGCAACATCAGCAACAGCAGCAACAGAAACAGCAGTAGCAGCAACAGTAGCAACAGCAGCTGCAACAACAGCAGCAGCAACAGCAGCAACAGGATTAGCGAAAGCAACAGCAACAGCAGCAGCAGCAACAGCAGCAGCAACAGCAGGAGCAACAGCAACAGTAGCAACTGCAGCAGCAACAGCAGCAGCAGCAACTGCAGCAGCAGCATAAACAGCTGCAGCATCAGCAGCAACAGCAACACCAGCAGCAACTGCAGAACCTTCAGCATTAACAACAGCAGCATGAGCAGCAAAATCTACAGCAACACCAGCAAAATCATCAGCAGAAACAGCAACAGCATCAGCATCAGCAAGTACAGCAGTAACAGGAATATCAGCAACAGCAGCAGTGGCAACAGCTTTACCAGCAGCAGCAGGAACAGCGGCAGCAACAGCATCAGTAATAGGATCATCAGCAGCAGCAACAACCCAACACCAGGAGAAACAGCAGCAACAACAACTGCAGCAGCTGCAGCAACAGCAAAACCAGCAGCAACTGCAGCTGCTTCAGCCGCAACTACAGCAGCAATAGCAGCAAATGCAACAGCAAAACCAGCAACATCAGCAGCAGCAACAGCGGCAGCCATAGCAACAACAGCAACAATAGCAACAGCAGCAGCAAAAGCTGCAACAGGAACAGCAACAACAGCAGCAACAGCAGCAACAGGATCAGCAACAGCAACAGCATCAGCAGCAGCCACAGCAGCAGCAAAAGCAACAGTTGCAAAATCCTCAGCAACAGCAGCAGGAACAGCAGCAACAATAGCAGCAGCAGCAACTGCAACAGCAACAGCAGCAGCAGCGACATCAGCAGCAGCAACAGCAACAGCAACAGCAGCAGCCACAACTGCAGCAGCAGCAAAAACAACTGTAGCAGCAGCAGCAACAGCAACGCCAGCAGCAACTGCAGCACCTTCAGCAGTAACAACAGCAGCAGGAGCAGCAAAATCAACAGCAACACCAGCAGAATCAGCCGCAGCAACAGCAACAGCATCAGCAAGAACAGCAGCAGGAACAACAGCAGCAACAGTAAAAGCAACAGTAGCAACAGCAAGAGCTGCAGCAGCAACAACAGCCAAAGGAACAGCAACAGCAGTAGCATCAGCAACAGCAGCCAAAGGTACAGCAACGTCAGAAGCATCAGCAACAGCAGCAGCAGCAACAGCTTTACCAGCAACAGCAGGAGCAGCGTCAGCAAGAACAGCAGTAACAGGAATATCAGCAGCAGCAGCAGCAGCAACAGCATCAATAATAGGATCATCAGCAACAGCAGCAGCCCAAAACCAGCAGAAACAGCAGCAACAACAACTGCAGCAGCAGCAGCAGCAGCAACACCAGCAGCAATTGCTGCTGCTTAAGCTGCAACTGCAGCAGCAAGAGCAGCAAATGCAACTGCAGCACCAGCAGCATCAGCTGCAGCAAAATAAGCAGCCATAGCAACAACAGCAACAGCAGCAACAACAGCAACAGGAACAGCAAAAACAGCAATAGCAACTGCAGCAACAGCAACAGCAGCAAAAGGAACAGCAACAACATTACCAGCAACAGCAACAGCATTACCAGCAACAGCAGGAGCAGCAGCATCAGCAACAGCAGTATCAGGAATATCAGCCGCAACAGCAACAGCAGCAACAACAGCAGCAGCAACAGCAGAAGCAACAGCAGCAGCAACAGCAGCAGCAAAAGCAACAGTAGCAAAATCATCAGCAACAGCAGCAACAACAGCAGCAACAACCACAGCAGCAGCAACAGCAGCAGCAACAACAGCAGCAACTGCATTACCAGCAACAGCAACAGCATTACCAGCAACAGCAGGAGAAGTAGCATCAACAACAGCAGTAACAGGAATATCAGCAACAGCAGCAATAGCAGTTACAACAACTGCAGCAGCAGCAACAGCATTAACAGCAACATCAACAGCATTACCAGCAACAGCAGGAGAAGCAGCATCAAAAACAGCAGTAACAGGAATATCAGCAACAGCAGCAATAGCAGATAAAACAACTGCAGCAGCAGCAAAAACAGCAGCAGCAACATCAGCAACTGTACCAACAACAATGGCAGCAGCAACAGGAAAAGCAAAAGCAACACCAGCAACATCAGCAGTAGCAACAACAACAGCAGCAGGAAAAACAGCACAAGCAACAAGAGCAGCAACAGCAGGAGCTGCAGCAGCAACAACAGCAAGAGCAGCATAATTAGCAGCAACAGCAAGAGCAGCAGCAACAGCAACAGCAGCAAAAGCAGCAGCTACAGCAGCAGCAAAAACTGCAACAGGAACAGCAACAACAGCAGCAACAGCGGCAACAGGATCAGCAAAAACAGCAATAGCAACAGCAGCAACAGCAACAGCAGCAAAAGGAACAGCAACAGCAGCCACAGCAGCAACAGCAACAGCAACAGCATAGCCAGCAACATCAGGAGCAGCGGCAGCAACAACAGCAGTAACAGGAATATCAGCAACAGCAGCAGCAGCAACAGCTTTACCAGCAACAAAAGGAGCAGCGGCAGCAACAGCATCAGTAATAGGATCATCAGCAACAGCAGCAGCCCAACACCAGCAGAAACCGCAGCAACAACAACTGCAGCAGCTGCAGCAACAGAAACACCAGCAGCAACCGCAGCTGCTTCAGCTGCTACAACAGCAGAAAGAGCAACAAATGCAACAGCAACAGCAGCAGCATCAGCTGTAGCAACAGAAGCAGCCATATCAACAACAGCAACAGCAGCAACAAAAACAGCAAAAGGAACATCAAAAACAGCAACAGCAACAGCAGCAACAGCAACTGCAATAACAGCTGCAGCAACAGCAATAGCAACAGCAGCAACAGCAACATCAACAGAAGCAACATGAACAGCAGCAACAGGAACAGCAACAGCAGCAGCAGGAACAGGAACAGTAACAACATCAGGAGCAGTGGCAGCAACAGCAGCAACATCAGCAACAGCAGCAACAGAAACAGCAGCAGCAGCAACAGCAGCAGCATCAGCAAAAACAGCTTTATAGCAACACCACCAGCAACACTAACAGCACCAATAGCAACAGCAGCATCAGAAGCAAGAGCAGAAAAATTAGCAGCAACCACAACAGCAACAACTGCCACAACGGCAGCAGCAACAACAGCAACAGGAACAGCAAGAACAGCAACATCAGCAGCAACAGGATCAGCAACAGCAACAGCAAGAACAGCAACATCAGCAACAACAGGATCAGCAACAGCAACAGCAGCAGCAAAAACAGGAGCAACAGCAACAGTAGCAAGTGCAGCTGCAACAGCAGCATCAGCAACATCAGCAGCAGCAACAGCAACAGCACAGGAGGAGCAGTGGCAGTAACAACTTCAGTAATAGGATCATGAGCAACAGCAACATCCACAACAGCAGCAGAAACAACAACTGCAGCAGCAGCTGCAGCAGCAACAGCAGCAGCCGCAACAGCAACAGCAGCAAAAACAACTGCAGCAGCAAAAATAACTGCAGCAGCAGCAGTAACAGCAACACCAGCAGCAACTGCAGCTGCTTCAGCAACAACAGCAGCAAGAGCAGCAAATGCAACAGCAACACCAGCAACATCAGCAGCAACAACAGCAACAGCATCAGCAAAAACAGCAGCAGCAACAACAGTAACAGCAGCAGTAGCAACAGCAGGAGCTGCAGCAGCAACAACAGCCAAAGGAACAGCAACAGCAGTAGCATCAGCAACAGCAGCCAAAGGAACAGCAACAGCAGTAGCATCAGCAACAGCAACAACAGCATTAGCAGCAACAGCAGGAGCAGCGTCAGCAAGAACAGCAGTAACAGGAATATCAGCAACAGTAGCAGCAGCAACAGCATTAGCAGGATCAGGAGGAGCAGCGGCAGCAACAACATCAGTAATAGGATCATCAGCAACAGCAATAGCAACAACAACTGCAGCAGCTGCAGCAACAGCAACTCCAGCAGCAACTGCAGCTGCTTCAGCAGCATCCACAGTAGCAAGAGCAGCACATGCAACAGCAACACCAGCAGCATCAGCTGCAGCAACAGAAGCAGCCATAACAACAACAGCAAAAGCAGCAGCAACATCAGCATCAGGAACAGCAAAGACAGCAATCGCAAAGCAGCAACAGCAACAGCAGCAAAAGGAACAGCAACCACAGCCACAGCAGCAACAGCAACAGCAACAGCATAACCAGCAACATCAGGAGCAGCGGCAGCAACAACAGCAGTAACAGGAATATCAGCAATAGCAACAGCAGCAGCTACATCAGCAACTGCAACAACAGCAATAGCAGCAGCAGCAACAAGTGCAGCAGCAGCAACAGCAACAGCGATAGCCGCTACAGAAGCAGGTACAGCAACAGCAATATCATCAGCAGCACCATGAACAGCAACATCAGCAGCAACAGCTACAACATCAAAAACAGCTTTAGCAACACCACCAGCAACACTAACAGCAACAGTAGCAACAGCAGGAGCAACAGCAGCATCAACAGCAAGAGCAGAAAAATCAGCAGGAACAACAACAGCAACAGCTGCCACAACAGCAGCAACATCAGCAGGAACAGCATCAGCAGGAACAGCAAGAACAGCAACAGCAATAGCAACAGCAGCAACAGCAGCAGCAGAAACACCAGCAAACCTGCCACAGCAGCAACATCAACAGCTGCAGCAACAGCAACATCAACAGGAGCAACATGACCAGCAGCAGCAGGAACAGCAACAGCAGTAGCAGCAGGAGGAACCGTAGCAACAGCAGGAGCAGTGGCAGCAACAGCAGCAACATCAGCAACAGCAGCAACAGAAAAAGCAGTAGCAGCAACAGCAGCAACAGCAGCTGGAACAACAGCAGTAGCAACCCAGCAACAGGATCAGCAACAGCAACAGGAACAGCAGCATCAGCAACAGCAGCAGCAAAATCAGGAGCAACAGCAACAGTAGCAACTGCAGCAGGAACAGCAGCAGCCACTACTGCAGCAGCAGCAAAAACAACTGCAGCAGCAGCAGCAACAGCAACACCAGCAGCAACTGCAGCACCTTCAGCAGTAACAACAGCAGCAGGAGCAGCAAAATCAACAGCAACACCAGCAAAATCAGCAGCAGCAACAGCAACAGCATCAGCAAGAACTGCAGCAGCAACAACGCAGCAACAGTAACAGCAACAGTAGCAGGAGTTGCAGCAGCAACAACAGCCAAATGAACAGCAACAGCAGTAGCATCAGCAACAGCAGCCACAGCAACAGCTTAACCAGCAACAGCAGGAGCAGCATGAGCAGGAACAGCAGTAACAGTAATATCAGCAACAGCAGCAGCAGCAACAGCTTTACCAGCAACAGGAGGAGCAGCGGCAGCATCAGCATCAGTAATAGGATCATCGGCAACAGCAGCAGCCCAACACCAGCAGCAACTGCAGCTGCTTCAGGAGCAACAACAGCAGCTAGAGCAGCAAATGAAACAGCAACACCTGAAACATCTGCTGCAGCAACAGAAGCAGCCATATCAACAACAGCAACAGCAGCAGCAGCAACAGCAACAGGAACAGCAAAAACAGCAACAGCAACAAAAGCAACTGCAATAACACCTGCAGCAGCAGCAACAGGAACAGCAGCAACCATATCTGCAGCAACAGCAACAACAGAAGCAACAGAAGCAACAGCATCAAAAAGAATATTAACAGCAGCAGCAACACCAGCAACAGGAACAGCAACACAACAGCAGCATCAACAGCAGCAACTGGAACAGCAACAAGAGCAACAGCAGCAGCAACAGGAACAGCAAAAACAGCAGCAGCAATCGTCGCAGCAGCAGCTGCAACAGCAGCAGCAACAGCAGCAATAGCAACACAAACAGCAGCAAGAGGAACAGCATCAACAGCATAACAGCAGCAACTGGAACAGCAGCCGCAAAAACAGCAACAGAAGCAGCAGCAACAACAGCAGCAACAGGAACAGCAGCAACAGGCACAGCAACAACAGGAACAGGAACAACAGCATTAACAGCAACAACAGAAACAGCAACAACAGCAACAGAGGCATGATCAGCAGCAGTAGCATCAGCAGCAGGAGCAACAGCAACAGCAGAATGAAACAGCAATAGCAACAGCAGCAACGACAGCAGCTGCAACTGCAACAAGAACTGCAAAAAAGCAACAACCGCAAAACGAACAGCAGCAGCAGCAGCAACAGCAGCAATAGCAACAGTATCAACAGCAGGAGCAGCGGCAGTAACAACAGCAGTAACAGAAATATCAGCAAAAGCAGAAGCAGCAACAACTTTAGCAGCAACAACAACAATATTATCAGCAACAGCAGCAACAGCAATAGAGACAGTAGCCACAGAAGGAGCAGCAGCAGCAACAACAGTAGTAACAGCAATATCAGCAACATCAGCAGCAGCAACAGTGACAGTAGCAAGAGCAGGAGCAGTGGCAGCAACAACGGCAGTAACAGGAACATCAGCAATGGTAGCAGCAACAGCAGTAGCAACAACATCAGCAACAGCAGCAACAGGAATATCAACTGCAGCAGGAACAGCAGCAGCAACAGCACAACAGGAACAGCAGCAACAGGAATAGCAAACGCAGCAGGAACAGCAGCAGCAGCAGCAAGAACAGCAACAGGAAAAGTAGCAACAGGATCAGCAACAACAGCAGCAGTGGCAACAGCAACAGGAACAGCAAGAACAGCAACAGCAACAGCAACAGCAGAATGCAAGCAGCAACAGCAGCAAAAGGAACAGCAGCAACAGCAGCAACAGCAACAGTAACAACAGCAGGAGCAGTGGTAGTAACAGCAACAGTAACAGGAATATCAGCAACAGCAGCAGCAGCAAAACTTTAGCAGCAATAACAACAACAGCATTAACAACAGCAGCAACAGCAACAGCGACAGTAGCAACTGCAGGAGAAGCAGCAGCAACAACTGTATTAACAGGAATATCAGCAACATCAGCAGCAACAGCAGCAAGAGAAGCAAAAGCAGCAGCAGCAACAGCAACAGCGCCAATAGCAACAGCAGGAGCAGAGTCAGCAAAAACAGCAGTAACAGGATCATCAGCAATGGTAGCAGCAGCAACAGCATTAGCAGCAACAGCAGCAATAGCAGCCACATCAGCAACAGCAGCAACAGGAACAGCAGCAAGAGGAATATCAACCACCGTGGGAACAGCAGCAGCAAAAGCAAGAGCACAACAGGGACAGTAGCAACAGGATCAGCAACACCAGCAGCAACTGCAGCACCTTCAGCAGTAACAACAGCAGCAAGAGCAGCAAAATCAACAGCAACACCAGGAACATTAGCAGCAGCAAAAGCAATAGCATCAGCAAGACCAGCAGCAGCAACAACAGCAGCAGCAACAGTAACAGCAGCAAAAACTGTAGTAACAGGAATATCAGCAACATCAGCAGCAACAGCAGCAAGAGAAGCAAAAGCAGCAGCAACAGCAACAGCGCCAGTAGCAACAGCAGGAGCAGAGTCAACAACAAAAGCAGGAACAGGAACATCAGCAATGGTAGCAGCAGGAACAGAATTAGCAGCAACAGCAGCAATAGCAGCCACATCAGCAACAGGGACAGTAGCAACAGGATCAGCAACACCAGCAGCAACTGCAGCACCTTCAGCAGCAACAGCAGCAGCTAGAGCAGCAAATGCAACAGCAACATCAGCTGCAGCAACAGAAGCAACCATATCAACAACAGCAACAGCAGCAGCAACAACAGCAACAGGAACAGCAAAAACAGCAACAGCAACAGCAGCAACAGCGGCAATAGCAACCACATCAGCAACAGCAGCAACAGGAACAGCAGCAGCAGGAATATCAACCACTGTGGGAACAGCAGCAGCAACAGCAACAGCAAAACAGGGACAGTAGCAACAGGATCAGCAACACCAGCAGCGACTGCAGCACCTTCAGCAGTAACAACAGCAGCAGGAGCAGCAAAATCAACAGGAACACCAGCAAAATCAGCAGCAGCAAAGGCAACAGCATCAGCAAGACCAGCAGCAGCAACAACAGCAGCAACAGTAACAGCAACAGTAGCAACAACAGGAGCTGCAGCAGGAACGACAGCCAAAGGAACAGCAACAGCAGTAGCATCAGCAACAGCAGCCCAAAGAGCAGCAACAGCCATAGCATCAGGAACAGCATCAACAGCAACAGCTTTACCAGCAACAGCAGGAGCAGCATCAGCAAGAACAGCAGTAACAGGAATATCAGCAACAGCAGCAGCAGCAACAGGTTTACCAGCAACAGGATGAGCAGCGGCAGCAACAGCATCAGTAATAGGATCATCAGCAACAGCAGCTGCCCAACACCAGCAGAAACAGCATCAACAACAACTGCAGCAGCTGCAGCAACAGCAACACTAGCAGTAACTGAAGCTGCTTCAGCAGCAAAAGCAGCAGCTAGAGCAGCAAATGCAACAGCAACACCAGGATCATCAGCTGCAGCAACAGAAGCAGCCATATCAACAACACCAACAGCAGAAGCAACAACAGCAACAGGAACAGCAAAAACAGCAACAGCAACAGCAGCACCAGCAACTGCAATAACAGCTGCAGCAGCAGCAACAGGAACTGCAGCAATCGCTTCTGCAGCAACAGCAACAACAGAAGCAACAGAATCAAAAAGAACAGTAACAGCAGCGGCAACAGCAGCAACAGGAACAGCAGCATAACAGCTGCAACAGCAGCAGCAGCAGCAATAGCAACATAAACAGCAGCAATAGGAACAGCATCAACAGCAGCAACAGCAACAGCAACAGCAGCAAAAGGAACAGCAACATCATTAGGAGCAACAACCGCAGCAATAGTAGCAGCAGCAACAACAGCAGGAACAGCGACAGGAGCAGCAAAAACAGCAACAGGAACAGCAGGAATAACAGCACCAAAAAAAAAATTGTAACAGCAACAGCAACAACAGCAGCAGAGGCACGATCAGCAACAGTAACATCAGCAGCAGGAGCAACAGCAAAAGCAGAATGAAAGCAGCAATAGCAGCAGCAACAACAGCAGCAACAGGAACAGCAGCAACAGGCACAGCAACAACAGGAACAGGAACAACAGCATTAACAGCAACAACAGAAACAGCAACAACAGCAACAGAGGCATGATCAGCAGCAGTAGCATCAGCAGCAGGAGCAACAGCAACAGCAGAATGAAACAGCAATAGCAACAGCAGCAACGACAGCAGCTGCAACTGCAACAAGAACTGCAAAAAAGCAACAGCAGCAAAAGGAACAGCAGCAGCAGCAGCAACAGCAGCAATAGCAACAGTAACAACAGCAGGAGCAGCAGCAGTAACAACAGCAGTAACAGAAATATCAGCAAAAGCAGAAGCAGCAACAGCTTTAGCAGCAACAACAACAACAGTATCAGCAACAGCAGCAATAGCAATAGAATCAGTAGCCACAGAAGGAGCAGCAGCAGCAACAACAGTAGTAACAGGAATATCATCAACATCAGCAACAGTGACAGTAGCAAGAGCAGGAGCAGTGGCAGCAACAACGGCAGTAACAGGAACATCAGCAATGGTAGCAGCAACAGCAGTAGCAACAACATCAGCAACAGCAGCAACAGGAATATCAACTGCAGCAGGAACAGCAGCAGCAAGAGCAACAGCACAACAGGAACAGCAGCAACAGGAATAGCAAACGCAGCAGGAACAGCAGCAGCAGCAGCAGCAAGAACAGCAACAGGAACAATAGCAACAGGATCAGCAACAACAGCAGCAGTGGCAGCAGCAACAGGAACAGCAAGAACAGCAACAGCAGCAGCAACAGCAGCAGCAACAGCAACAGCAACAGTTGCAACAACAGCAACAGCAGTTGCAAGAACAGCAATAGGATCAGCAACAGCAACATCAGCAGCAGCAGCAACAGCAAGAGCAGAATGCAAGCAGCAACAGCAGCAAAAGGAACAGCAACAGCAACAGTAACAACAGCAGGAGCAGTGGAAGTAACAACAGCAGTAACAGGAATATCAGCAACAGCAGCAGCAGCAAAGCTTTAGCAGCAATAACAACAACAGCATTAACAACAGCAGCAACAGCAACAGCGACAGTAGCAACAGCAGGAGCAGCAGCAGCAACAACAGTAGTAACAGGAATATCAGCAACATTAGCAGCAACAGCAGGAAGAGAAGCAAAAGCAGCAGCAGCAACAGCAGCAACAGCAACAGCGCCAGTATCAACAGCAGGAGCAGAGTCAGCAACAACAGGAGTAACAGTAACAGGAACATCAGCAATGGTAGCATCAGCAGGAGCCTTAGCAGCAACAGCAGCAATAGCAGGCACATCAGCAACAGCAGCAACAGGAACAGCAGCAACAGGAATATCAACCACCGTGGGAACATCAGCAGCAACAGCAAGAGCACAACAGGGACAGTAGCAACAGGACCAGCAAAAACAGCAGCAGTGGCAGCAGCAACAGGAACAGCAATAACTGCAACAGCAGAAGCAACAGCAGCAACAAGATCAGCAACAGCAATAGCAGCAGAAAAAATATCAGCAGCAACAGCAACAGTAACTGCAACATCAACAGCAAGCAGCAACAGCAGGAGCAAAAGCAGCAACAGCAGCAGCAACAGCAGCAACAGGAACAGCAACAGCAGTAGCAGCAACAACCACAGCAATAGTAACAGCAGCAAAAACAGCAGCAACAAAATAGCAGCGGCAGCAACAGCAGCAGCAACAGCAGCAACAACAGCAGCAACAGGAAGAACAACAACTGGAACCGCAACAACAGCAGCAACAGCAGCGGCAACAGCAGCAACAGCAACAGCAACAACAGCAACAGCAGTAGCAACAGCAGCAACAGTATGAGCAGCAACAACAACAGTAGTAGCAACAGGAATAGCAGCAACAGCGACAGCAACAACAACAGCAACAGGAGCAACAACAACACAACAGCAACAGCAACAGCAGAAGTAGGAACAGCAACAGCAGCAGGCACAGCAAGAGCAACAGCAGCAACAGGTGCAGCAACAGCAGCAGCAACAGGAACAGCAGCAACAGCAACTGCAGCAACAACAGAAGCAACAGCAGCAAAAAGAACAGTAACAGCAGCAGCAACAGCAGCAACAGGAACAGCAGCATAACAGCAGCAACAGCAGCAGCAGCAACAGCAACAACAGGAAGAGCAACAGCAGCAACAGCAGCAGCAACACCAGCAACAGGAATAGCAAGTACTGCAACCGCAGCAGCAACAGCAGTAGCAACAGCAACAGTAACAGCTACAACAGCAACAGGAAATTTAGCAACAGGAACAGCAACAACAGTAGCAACAGCAGCAATAACAGCAGCAACAGGAACAGCAACAGCAGCAGCTACAGCAGCAACAGGATCAGCAACAGTAGCAGCAACAGCAAAAGCAACAGCAGCAACAGCAGCAAAAATACAGTAACAGCAGCAGCAACAACAGGAACAGCAGCAACAGCATTAGCAGCAACAGGAACAGCAGCCACAACTGCAGCAAAAGCAGCAAGAAGAACAGCATCATAACAGCAGCAACAACAGCAGCAGCAACAACAGGAACAGCAACAACAGCAGCAACAGGAACAGCAACTACAGCAGCAAAAGCATCAGCAATAACAGCAACAGGAACAGCAAAAACAGCAGCAGCAATCGTAGCCGCAGCAGCTGCAGCAGCAGCAGCAACAGCAACAGAAACAACAGAAATAGGAACAGTATCAACAGCATCAACAGCAGCAGCAACAGGAACAGCAACAGCATTAGGAGCAACAACCACGGCAATAGTAGAAGCAGCAGCAAAAGCAACAGCTATAGTAGCAACAGCAGGAGCAGAGGCAGCAACAACAGCAGTAACAGGAACATCAGCAATGGCAGCTGCAGCAACAGCAGTAGCAGGAACAGCAGCAGCAACAGCAGCAACAGCAATAGAAACAGCAGCAATATGAACAGCATAAACAGCAGCAGCAACAGTAGCAGCAACAGGAACAGCAGCAACAGCAACTGCAGCAACAACAGAAGCAACAGCAGCAAAAAGAACAGTAACAGCAGCAACAACAGCAGCAAAAGGAACAGCAAATAGATCAACAGCAGCAGCAACAGGGACAGCTGCACAGCAACAGCAATAGCAACAGCACCCGCAGCTGGAACAGCAGCAACAGGAACAGCAGCAACAGCAGAAATAGCATCAGCAATAACAGCAACAGGAACAGCAAATTCAGCAGCAGCAATCGTAGCAGCAGCAGCTGCAACAACCGCAGGAGCAACAGCAGCAGCAATAGCAGTAACAGCAGCAACAGGAACAGCAGCAAAAGTAAGAGCAACACCAGCAAGAACATCAGCAGCAGTAGCAACATCAGCAACATCAGCAGCAACAGCAGCCACAGCAGCAATAGCAACAGCAACACCAACAACATCAGCAGCAGCAACAGCAAAAACAGTAGCAGAAACAGCAGCAAACCTGCAGCAGTAGCAACATCAACAGCAAGAACAGCAGTAACAGGAATATCAGCAACAACAGCAGCAGCAACAACTTTACCATCAACAGCAGGAGCAGTGTCAGCAACAACAGCAGTAACAGGAATATCAGAAATTGCAGCAACAGCAGCTACAACAACTGCAGCAGCAGCAAAAACAGCAACAACAGCAGCAGCAAACACAGCAACAGCAGCAGCAGGAGCAGCAACCACTACTGCAGCAGTAGCAACAGCAATAGCGATAGCCGCTATACAGAAGCAGGTACCGCAACAGCAATATCAGCAGCAGCACCATGAACAGCAGTAACAGGAACAGCAACATCAGCAGCAACGGCAGCCGCAGCAGCAAAAGCAACAGCACCAACAACATCAGCAGCAGCAACAGCAACAACAGTAGCAGAAACAGCAGCAAACCTGCAGCAGTAGCAACATCAACAGCAGCAGCAGCAGCTACAACAGCAGCAGGAGCAAAAACAGCAACAGGAGCAGCAAAAGCAGCAACATTAGCAACAGCAACAGCAGTAGTAGCAACAGCAGCAGCAACAAAAGCAGCAGTAACAGCAGCAACAGCAACAGCATCAGCAAGAGAAGCAGCAGCAACAACTGCAGCAACAGTAACAGCAACGTCGCAACAGCAGGAGCTGCAGCAGCAACAACAGCCAAAGGAACAGCAACAGCAGTATCATCAGCAACAGCAACCAAAGGAACAGCAACAGCAGTAGCATCAGCAAGAGCAGCAACAGCAACAGCTTTACCAACAACAGCAAGAGCAGCGTCAGCAAGAACAGCAGTAACAGGAATATCAGCAACAGCAGCAGCAACAGCTTTACCATCGACAGCAGGAGCAGTGGCAGCAACAACAGCAGTAACAGGAATATCAGAAATTGCAGCAACAGCAGCTACAACAACTGCAGCAGCAACAAAAAGAGCAACAAAAGCAGCAGCAAACTCAGCAACAGCAGCAGCATCCACAACTGCAGCAGTAGCAGCAGCAACAGCGATAGCCGCTACAGAAGCAGGTACAGCAACAGCAATGTCAGCAGCAGCTCCATGAACAGCGGTAACAGGAACAGCAACATCAGCAACAGTAGCAACAGTAGCAACAGCAGGAGCCGCAGCAGCAACAACTGCAAGAGCAGCAAAATCAGCAGCATCAGCAATAGCAAGAATAGCAACAGTGACAGAAGCAACAGCAAGAAACAGCAGCAACAGCAGCAGCAACAGGAACATCTACAACAGCAGCAACAGCAGCAGCAACAGCAACTACAGGAACAGCAAGAACAGCAACAGCTGCAGCAACAGCAGCGGCATCAGCAGAAACAGCATTAGCAACACCACCAGCAACACTAACAGCAACAGTAGCAACAGCAGGAGCAACAGCAGCATCAACAGCAAGAGCTGAAAAAACAGCAGCAAAAGCAGCAGCAACAGCTGCCACAACAGCAGCAACAGGAACAGCCGGAACAGCAACAGCAATAGCAACAGCAGCAACAGGATCAGCAACAGCAGCAGCAACAGTAGCAGCAGGAACAGCAGCAGCAACAACAGCAATAGCACAGGAGGAGCAGTGGCGCCAACAACTTCAGTAATAGGATCATCAGCAACAGCAGCAGTCGCAACAGCAGCAGAAACAACAACTTCAGCAGCAGCAGCAACAGCAACAGCAGCAGCAAAAACAACTGCAGTGCAGCAGCAACAGCAACACCAGCAGCAACTGCAGCTGCTTCAGCAGCAACAACAGCAAACGCAACAGCAACACCAGCAACATCAGCAGCAACATCATCAGCAAAAACAGCAGCAGCAAGAACAGTAACAGCAGCAGTAGCAACAGCAGGAGCTGCAGCAGCAACAACAGCCAAAGGAACAACAACAGCAGCAGCAGCAGCAACAGCAGCCAAAGGAACAGCAACAGCAACAGCATCAGAAGCAACAGCAGGTAAAGCATCAGCAAGAACAGCAGTAACAGGAATATCAGCAACAGCAGCAGCAGCAACAGCATTAGCAGGAACAGGAGGAGCAGCAGCAGCAACAACATCAGTAATAGGATCATCAGCAACAGCAACAGCAGCAACAACTGCAGCAGCTGCAGCAACAGCAACACCAGCAGCAACTGCAGCTGCTTCAGCAGCAACAACAGCAGCAAGAGCAGCAAATGCAACTGCAACACCAGCAACATCAGCAGTAGCAATAGAAGCAGACATAGCAACAACAGCAACGGCAGCAACAACAGCAACATGAACAGCAAAAACAGCAATAGCAACAGCAGCAACAGCAGCAGCAGCAAATGGAACAGCAACCGCAGCCGCAGCAGCAACGGCAGCAGCAACAGCAACAGCAACAGCAATACCAGCAACAGCAGGAGCAGCAGCATCAGAAAGAGCAGTAACAGGAATATCAACAACAGCAGCAACAGCAGCTACAACAACTGCAGCAGCATCAACAGAAGCAACAATAGCAGCAGCAACAGCAGCAGCAAAAGCTGCAACAGGAACAGCAACAACAGCAGCAACAGCAGCAACAGCAGCAACAGGATCAGCATCAGCAGCAGCAACAGCAGCAGCAACAGCAGCAGCAAAAGCAACAGTAGCAAAATCATCAGCAGCAGCTGGAGCAACAGCAGCAACAACAGCAGCAGCAGCAACAGCAACAGCAACAGCAGCAGCAGCAGCAACAGCAGCAGCCATAGCAACAACAGCAACAACAGCAGCAGAAACACCAGCAAACCTGCCGCAGCAGCAACATCAACAGCAGCAGCAACAGCAACAGCGGCAACAGCAACAGCAACAGCAATACCAGCAACAGCAGGAGCAGCAGCATCAGAAAGAGCAGTAACAGGAATATCAACAACAGCAGCAACAGCAGCTACAACAACTGCAGCAGCATCAACAGAAGCAACAACAGCAGCAGCAACAGCAGCAGCAAAAGCTGCAACAGGAACAGCAACAACAGCAGCAACAGCAGCAACAGCAGCAACAGCAGCAACAGGATCAGCATCAGCAGCAGCAACAGCAGCAGCAACAGCAGCAGCAAAAGCAACAGTAGCAAAATCATCAGCAGCAGCCGGAGCAACAGCAGCAACAACAGCAGCAGCAGCAACAGCTACAGCAACAGCAGCAGCAGCAGCAACAGCAGCAGCCATAGCAACAACAGCAACAACAGCAGCAGAAACACCAGCAAACCTGCCACAGCAGCAACATCAACAGCAGCAGCAACAGCAACAGCGGCAACAGCAGCAGCAACAGCAGCAGCAAAGGCAACAGCAACAGCAATATCAGCTGCAGCATGAGCAACAGCAACAGCAGCAACAGCAACATCAACAGTAGCAACATAAACAGTAGCAACAGCAGGAACAGTGGCAGCAACCGCAGATACCTCAGCAACAGCAGCAGCAGAAACAGCAGTAGCAGCCACAACAGCAAGAGCAGCTGCAACATCAGTAATAGTATCATCATCATCAGCAGCAGCAACAACAACAGCAACAGCTGCCACAACAGCAGCAACAGGAACAGCAAGAACAGCAACAGCAATAGCAACAGCAGGAGCAGAAACACCAGAAAACCAGAAGCAGCAGTAACATCAACAGCAGCACCAACAGCAACAGCGGCAACAGCAGCATCAACAGCAGCAGCAATAACAGCTGCAGCAACAGCAACAGCAACAGCAGCAACAGCAACATCAACAGGAGCGACATGAACAGCAGCAGCAGGAACAGCAACAGCAGCAGCAGCGACATCAGCAGCAGCAACATCAACAGCCCAGGAGGAGCAGTGGCAGCAAGAACTTCAGTAATAGGATCATCAGCAACAGCATCAGCCGCAACAGCAGCAGAAGCAACAACTGCAGCTGCAGCTGCAACAGCAACAGCAGCAGCAACAGCAGCAGCAGCAAAAACAACTGCAGCAGCAGCAACAGCAACACTAGCAGCAACTGCAGCTGCTTCAGCAGCAACAAAAGCAGCAAGAGCAGCAAATGCAACAGCAACACTAGCAACATCAGCAGCAACAACAGCAACAGCATCAGCAAGAGCAGCAGTAGTAGCAACAGCAGCAACAGTAACAGCAACAGTAGCAACAGCAGGAGCCGCAGCAGCAAAAAGAGCCAAAGGAACAGCAACAGCAGTAGCATCAGCAACAGCAGCCAAAGGAACAGCAACAGCAGTAGCATCAGCAACAGCAGCAACAGCATTAGCAGCAACAGCAGGAGCAGCGTCAGCAAGAACAGCAGTAACAGGAATATCAGCAACAGCAGCAGCAGCAACAGCTTAACCAGTAACAGGAGGAGTAGCGGCAGCAGCAACATCAGTAATAGGATCATCATCATCAGCAGCAGCAACAACAACTGCAGCAGCTGCAGCAACAGCACACCAGCAGCAACTGCAGCTGCTTCAGCAGCAACAACAGCAGCAAGAGCAGCAAATGCAACAGAAAAACCAGCAACATCAGCAGCAGCAACAGCGGCAGCCATAGCAACAACAGCAACAGCAGCAACAGCAGCAAAAGGAACAGCAACTGCAGCCGCAGCAGCAGCAACAGCAGCAGCAACAGCATTAGCAGCAACAGCAACAGCATTACCAGCAACAGCAGGAGCAGCAGCAGCAACAAAAGCAGTAACAGGGATATCAGCAACAGCAGCAATAACAGCTACAACAACTGGAGCAGCAGCAAAAACAGCAGCAACAACAGCTGCAGCAACCGTACCAACAGCAACAGCAAAGCAGTAGTAAAAGCAAAAACAACACCAGCAACAGCAGCAGCAGCAACAACAACAGCCGCAGGAAAAAGAGCAAAAGCAACAAGAGCGGCAACAGCAGGAGCTGCAGCAGCAACAACAGCAAGAGAAGCATAATAAGCAGCAACAGCAACAGCAGCAGCAACAGCAACAGCAACAGCAGCAACAGTAGCAGCAACAGCAGCAGCAACAGCAGCAGCAAAAGCAACATTTGCAAAATCCTCAGCAACAGCTGCAGGAACAGCAGCAACAACAGCAGCATCAACAGCAACAACAACCGCAGCAGAAACATGAGCAAACATGCCGCAGCAGCAAATTCAACAGGATCAGCAACAGCAACAGCAGCAGCAACAGCAGCAGCAAAAGCAACAGTAGCAAAATTATCAGCAACAGCAGCAGGAAGAGCAGCAACAAGAGGAGCAACAGCAACAGCAGCAGCAACAGCAACAGTATCAGCTGCAACAGGAACAGCAACAACAGCAGCAACAGCAGCAATAGGCTCAGCAACAGCAACAGCCACAACAGCAGCAGAAACAACAACTGCAGCTGCAGCTGCAACAGCAACAGCAGCAGTCGCAACAGCAGCAGCAGTAGAAACAACTGCAGCAGCAACAGCAGCAGCAAGATCAGCAACAGCAACATCAACAGGAGCAACATGAACAGCAGCAGCACGAACAGCAACAGCAACAGCAGCTGCCGCAAGAGCAGCAGCAGCAAAGATAACTGCAGCAGCATCAGCAGCAGCAAAAGCAACAGTAGCAAAATCATCAGCAACAGCAGCAACAACAGCAGCAGCAACAGCAGCAGCAAAAGCAACAGCAGCAAACAGCAACAACAGCAGCAGCAACAACAAAAACAGAAGCAGCAGCAGCAACAACAGCAGCCATAGCAACAGCAGCAACAACAGCAGCAGAAACACCAGCAAATCTGCCGCAGCAGCAACATCAACAACAGCAAAAACAGCAACAGTGGCAACAGCAGCAGCAACAGCAGCAGCAATAACAGCTGCAGCAACAGCAACAGCAACATCAACAGGAGCAACATGAACAGCAGCAGCAGGAACAGCAACAGCAACAGCAGCAGCAATAGCAACAGCATCAGCAAGTGCAGCAGCAGCAACAACAGCAGCAGCAGTAACAGCAACAGTAGCAACAGCAGGAGCTGCAGCAGCAACAAGAGCCAAAGGAACAGCGACAGCAGTAGCGTCAGCTACAGCAGCAACAGCATTAGCAGCAACGTCAGGAGCAGCGTCAGCAAGAACAGCAGTAACAGGAATATCAGCAACAGCATCAGCAGCAACAGCTTAACCAGCAACTGGAGGAGTAGCGGCAGCAGCAACAACAGTAATAGGATCATCATCATCAGCAGCAGCTACAACAACTGCAGCAGCTGCAGCAACAGCACACAAGCAACATCAGCAACAGCAACAGCAGCAAAAGGAACAGCAACCGTAGCCACAGCAGCAGCAACAGCTGCAACAACAGCAACAGCATCAGCAAAAACAGCAGCAGCAGCAGCAACAATAACAGCAGCAGTAGCAACAGCAGGAGCTGCAGCAGCAACAACAGCTAAAGGAACAGCAACAGCAGTAGCATCAGCAACAGCAGCCAAAGGAACAGCAACAGCAGTAACATCAGCAACAGCAGCAACAGCTTTACCAGCAACAGGAGGAGCAGCGGCAGCAACAACATCAGTAATAGTATCATCATCATCAGCAGCAGCAGCAACAACAGCAACAGCTGCCACAACAGCAGCAACAGGAACAGCAAGAACAGCAACAGCAATAGCAACAGCAGCAGCAGAAGCACCAGAAAACCAGAAGAAGCAGTAACATCATCAGCAGCAGTAACAGCAACAGCGGCAACAGCAGCAACAACAGCCGCAGCAATAACAGCAGCAGCAACAGCAACAGAAACAGCAGCAACAGCAACATCAACAGGAGCGAAATGAACAGCAGCAGCAGCGACATCAGCAGCAGCAACAGCAGGAGCAGCAGCAAAATTAACAACTGCAGCAGCAACAGCAGCAGCAGCAACATCAGCTGCAGCAACAGCAACAGCAACAGCAGCAGCCACAACTGCAGCAGCAGCTAAAACAACTGCAGCAGCAGCAGCAACAGCAACAGCAGCAGCAACTGCAGCACCTTCAGCAGTAACAACAGCAGCAGGAGCAGCAGAATCAACAGCAACACATGCACAATCAGCAGCAGCAACAGCAACAGCATCAGCAAGAACAGCAGTAACAGGAATATCAGCAACAGCAGCAGTGGCAACAGCTTTACCAGCAGCAGCAGCAACAATAACAGCAGCAGTAGCAACAGCAGGAGCTGCAGCAGCAACAACAGCCAAAGGAACAGCAACAGCAGTAGCATCAGCAACAGCAGCCAAAGGAACAGCAACAGCAGTAGCATCAGCAACAGCAGCAACAGCATTAGCAGCAACAGCAGGAGCAGCGTCAGCAAGAACAGCAGTAACAGGAATATCAGCAACAGCAGCAGCAGCAAAAGCATTATCAGCAACAGGAGGAGCAGCGGCAGCAACAACATCAGTAATAGTATCATCATCATCATCAGCAGCAACAACAACAGCAACAGCTGCCACAACAGCAGCAACAGGAACAGCAAGAACAGCAACAGCTTAAGGAACAGCGGCAGCAGAAACACCAGAAAACCAGAAGCAGCAGTAACATCAACAGCAGCACCACCAGCAACAGCGGCAACAGCAGCATCAACAGCAGCAGCAATAACAGCTGCAGCAACAGCAACAGCAACAGCAGCAACAGCAACATCAACAGGAGCGACATGAACAGCAGCAGCAGGAACAGCAACAGCAGCAGCAGCGACATCAGCAGCAGCAACAGCAACAGCCCAGGAGGAGCAGTGGCAGCAAGAACTTCAGTAATAGGATCATCAGCAACAGCATCAGCTGCAACAGCAGCAGAAACAACAACTGCAGCTGCAGCTGCAACAGCAACAGCAGCAGCAACAGCAGCAGCAGCAAAAACAACTGCAGCAGTAGCAACACCAACACTAGCAGCAACTGCAGCTGCTTCAGCAGCAACAAAAGCAGCAAGAGCAGCCAATGCAACAGCAACACCAGCAACATCAGCAGCAACAACAGCAACAGCATCAGCAAGAGCAGCAGCAGTAGCAACAGCAGCAACAGTAACAGCAACAGTAGCAACAGCAGGAGCCACAGCATTAACAAGAGCCAAAGGAACAGCAACAGCAGTAGCATCAGCTACAGCAGCCAAAGGAACAGCAACAGCAGTAGCATCAGCAACAGCAGCAACAGCATTAGCAGCAACAGCAGGAGCAGCGTCAGCAAGAACAGCAGTAACAGGAATATCAGCAACAGTAGCAGCAGCAACAGCTTAACCAGTAACAGGAGGAGTAGCGGCAGCAGCAACATCAGTAATAGGATCATCATCAGCAGCAGCAGCAACAACAACTGCAGCAGCTGCAGCAACAGCACACCAGCAGCAACTGCAGCTGCTTCAGCAGCAACAACAGCAGCAAGAGCAGCAAATGCAACAGTAAAACCAGCAACATCAGCAGCAGCAACAGCGGCAGCCATAGCAACAACAGCAACAGCAGCAACAGCAGCAAAAGGAACAGCAACTGCAGCCGCAGCAGCAGCAACAGCAGCAGCAACAGCATCAGCAGCAACAGCAACAGCATTACCAGCAACAGCAGGAGCAGCAGCAGCAACAAAAGCGGTAACAGGAATATCAGGAACAGCAGCAATAACAGCTACAACAACTGGAGCAGCAGCAAAAACAGCAGCAGCAACAGCAGCAGCAACCGTACCAACAGCAACAGCAAAGCAGCAGTAAAAACAAAAGCAACACCAGCAACATCAGCAGCAGCAACAACAACAGCCGCAGGAAAAAGAGCAAAAGCAACAAGAGCGGCAACAGCAGGAGCTGCAGCAGCAACAACAGCAAGAGAAGCATAATAAGCAGCAACAGCAACAGCAGCAGCAACAGCAACATCAACAGCAGCAACAGTAGCAGCAACAGCAGCAGCAACAGCAGCAGCAAAAGCAACATTTGCAAAATCCTCAGCAACAGCAGCAGGAACAGCAGCAACAACAGCAGCAGCATCAGCAACAACAACAGCAGCAGAAACATGAGCAAACATGCTGCAGCAGCAAATTCAACAGGATCAGCAACAGCAACAGCAGCAGCAAAAGCAACAGTAGCAAAATTATCAGCAACAGCAGCAGGAAGAGCAGCAACAAGAGGAGCAACAGCAACAGCAGCAGCAACAGCAACAGGATCAGCTGCAACAGGAACAGCAACAACAGCAGCAACAGCAGCAATAGGCTCAGCAACAGCAACAGCCACAACAGCAGCAGAAACAACAACTGCAGCTGCAGCTGCAACAGCAACAGCAGCAGTCGCAACAGCAGCAGCAGCAGAAACAACTGCAGCAGCAACAGCAGCAGCAAGATCAGCAACAGCAACATCAACAGGAGCAACATGAACAGCAGCAGCAGGAACAGCAACAGCAACAGCAGCTGCCGCAAGAGCAGCAGCAGCAAAGATAACTGCAGCAGCATCAGCAAAAGCAAAAGCAACAGTAGCAAAATCATCAGCAACAGCAGCAGCAACAGCAGCAGCAACAGCAGCAGCAAAAGCAACAGTAGCAAACAGCAACAACAGCAGCAGCAACAACAAAAACAGAAGCAGCAGCAGCAACAACAGCAGCCATAGCAACAGCAGCAACAACAGCAGCAGAAACACCAGCAAATCTGCCACAGCAGCAACATCAACAACAGCAGCAACAGCAACAGTGGCAACAGCAGCAGCAACAGCAGCAGCAATAACAGCTGCAGCAACAGCAACAGCAACATCAACAGGAGCAACATGAACAGCAGCAGCAGGAACAGCAACAGCAGCAGCAGCGACATCAGCAGCAGCAACAGCAACAGCCCAGGAGGAGCAGTGGCAGTAAGAACTTCAGTAATAGGGTCATCAGCAACAGCATCAGCCACAACAGCAGCAGAAACAACAACTGCAGCTGCAGCTGCAACAGCAGCAGCCACCATAGCAGCAGCAGCAAAAACAAATGCAGCAGCAGCAACAACAGCAACAGCATCAGCAAGTGCAGCAGCAGCAACAACAGCAGCAGCAGTAACAGCAACAGTAGCAACAGCAGGAGCTGCAGCAGCAACAGCAGCCAAAGGAACAGCGACAGCAGTAGCGTCAGCTACAGCAGCAACAGCATTAGCAGCAACGTCAGGAGCAGCGTCAGCAAGAACAGCAGTAACAGGAATATCAGCAACAGCATCAGCAGCAACAGCTTAACCAGCAACTGGAGGAGTAGCGGCAGCAGCAACAACAGTAATAGGATCATCATCATCAGCAGCAGCAACAACAACTGCAGCAACTGCAGCAACATCACACCAGCAGCAACTGCAGCTGCTTCAGCAGCAACAACAGCAGCAAGAGCAGCAAATGCAAAAGCAAAACTAGCAACATCAGCAGCAGCAAAAGCGGAGCCATAGCAACAACAGCAACAGCAGCAACAGCAGCAAAAGGAACAGCAACCGCAGCCGCAGCAGCAACAGCAGCAGCAACAGCATCAGCAGCAACAGCAACAGCATTACCAGCAACAGCAGGAGCAGCAGCAGCAACAAAAGCAGTAACAGGAATATCAGCAACAGCAGCAATAAAAGCTACAACAACTGCAGCAGCAGCAAAAACAGCAGCAGCAACAGCAGCAGCAACCGTACCAACAGCAACAGCAAAGCAGCAGCAAAAGCAAAAGCAACACCAGCAACATCAGCAGCATCAACAACAACAGCAGCAGGAAAAAGAGCAAAAGCAACAAGAGCAGCAACAGCAGGAGCTGCAGCAGCAACAACAGCAAGAGAAGCATAATAAGCAGCAACAGCAACAGCAGCAGCAACAGTAGCAGCAACAGCAGCAGCAACAGCAGCAGCAAAAGCAACATTTGCAAAATCCTCAGCAACAGCAGCAGGAACAGCAGCAACAACAGCAGCAGCAGCAACTGCAACATCCACAGCAGCAGCAACAGTAACAACAACAGCAGCAGAAACACGAGCAAACATGCCGCAGCAGCAAATTCAACAGGATCAGCAACAGCAACAGCAGCAGCAACAGCAGCAGCAAAAGCAACAGTAGCAAAATTATCAGCAACAGCAGAAAGAAGAGCAGCAACAAGAGGAGCAACAGCAACAGCAGCAGCAACAGCAACAGGATCAGCTGCAACAGGAACAGCAACAACAGCAGCAACAGCAGCAATAGATTCAGCAACAGCAACAGCCGCAACAGCAGCAGAAACAACAACTGCAGCTGCAGCTGCAACAGCAACAGCAGCAGTCGCAACAGCAGCAGCAGCAAAAACAACTGCAGCAGCAACAACAGCAGCAAGATCAGCAACAGCAACATCAACAGGAGCAACATGAACAGCAGCAGCAGGAACAGCAACAGCAACAGCAGCTGCCGCAAGAGCAGCAGCAGCAAAGATAACTGCAGCAACATCAGCAGCAGCAGCAAAAGCAACAGTAGCAAAATCATCAGCAACAGCAGCAGCAACAGCAGCAGCAACAGCAGCAGCAAAAGCAACAGTAGCAAACAGCAACAACAGCAGCAGCAACAACAAAAACAGAAGCAGCAGCAGCAACAACAGCAGCCATAGCAACAGCAGCAACAACAGCAGCAGAAACACCAGCAAACCTGCTGCAGCAGCAACATCAACAACAGCAGCAACAGCAACAGCGCAACAGCAGTCGCAACAGCAAAAGCAATAACAGCTGCAACAACAGCAACAGCAACATCAACAGGAGCAACATGAACAGCAGCAGCAGGAACAGCAACAGCAGCAGCAGCGACATCAGCAGCCGCATCAGCAACAGCCCAGGAGGAGCAGTGGCAGTAAGAACTTCAGTAAAAGGGTCATCAGCAACAGCATCAGCCACAACAGCAGCAGAAACAACAACAGCAGCTGCAGCAAAAACAACTGCAGCAGCAACAACAGCAGCTAGAGCAGCAAATGCAACAGCAACACCAGCAACATCAGCAGCAACAACAGCAACAACAGCATCAAGAGCAGCAGCAGCAACAACTGCAGCAACAGTAACAGCAACAGTAGCAACAGCAGGAGCTGCAGCAGCAACAAGAGCCAAAGGAACAGCAACAGCAGTAGCTTCAGCAACAGCAGCCAAAGGAACAGCAACAGCAGTAGCATCAGCAACAGCAGCAACAGCATTAGCAACAACAGCAGGAGCAGAGTCAGCAAGAACAGCAGTAACAGGAATATCAGCAGCAGCAGCAGCAACAGCTTTACCAGCAACAGGAGGAGCAGCAGCAGCAACAACATCAGTAATAGCATCATCATCTGCAGCTGCAGCAACAACAACAGCAACAGCTGCCACAACAGCAGCAACAGGAGCAGCTAGAACAGCAACAGCAATAGCAACAGCAGCAGATGAAACACCAGAAAACCAGAAGCAGCAGTAACATCAACAGCAGCACCAACAGCAACAGCAGCAACAGCAACATCAACAGGAGTGACATGAAGAGTAGCAGCAAGAACAGCAACAGCAGCAGCAAAAGCAACAGTAGCAAAATCATCAGCAACAGCAGCAGGAAGAGCAGCAACAAGAGCAGCAACAGCAACAGCAGCAGCAACAGCAACAGGATCAGCTGCAACAGGAACAACAACAACAGCAGCAACAGCAGCAATCGACTCAGCAACAGCAACAGCCGCAACAGCAGCAGCAACAAGAACTGCAGCTGCAGCTGCAACAGCAACAGCAGCAGTCGCAACAGCAGCAGCAGCAAAAACAACTGCAGCAGCAACAACAGCAGCAAGATCAGCAACAGCAACATCAACAGGAGCAAAATGAACAGCAGCAGAAGGAACAGCAACAGCAGCAGCAGCGACATCAGCAGCAGCAACAGCAACAGCCCAGGAGGAGTAGTGGCAGCAAGAACTTCAGTAATAGGATCATCAGCAACAGCATCAGCCGCAACAGCAGCAGAAACAACAACTGCAGCTGCAGCTGCAACAGCAACAGCAGCAGTCGCAACAGCAGCAGCAGCAAAAACAACTGCAGCAGCAACAACAGCAGCAAGATCAGCAACAGCAACATCAACAGGAGCAACAGGAACAGCAGCAGGAACAGCAACAGCAACAGCAGCAGCAGGAACAGCAACAGCAGCAACAGCAACACGAGCAGAAACTGCAGCTGCTTCAGCAGCAACAACAGCAGCTAGAGCAGCAAATGCAACAGCAACACCAGCAACATCAGCAGCAACAACAGCAACAGCATCAGCAAGAGCAGCAGCAGCAACAACTGCAGCAACAGTAACAGCAACAGTAGCAACAGCAGGAGCTGCAGCAGCAACAAGAGCCAAAGGAGCAGCAACAGCAGTAGCATCAGCAACAACAGCAACAGCATTAGCAGCAACAGCAGGAGCAGCGTTAGCAAGAACAGCAGTAACAGGAATATCAGCAGCAACAGCAGCAACAGCTTTACCAGCAGCAGGAGGAGCAGCGGCAGCAACAGCATCAGTAATAGGATCATCAGCAAAAGCAGCAGCCCAACACCAGCAGAAACAGCAGCAACAACAACAGCAGCAGCAGCAGCAACAGCAACACCAGCAGCAACTTCAGCTGCTTAAGCAGCAACAACAGCAGCAAGAGCAGCAAATGCAACAGCAACACCAGCAGCATCAGCTGCAGCAACATAAGCAGCCATAGCAACAACAGCAAGAGCAGCAGCACCAAAAGGAACAGCATACACAGCCGCAGCAGCAACAGCAACAGCAACAGCATAACCAGCAACAGCAGGAGCAGCGGCAGCAACAACAGCAGTAACAGGAATAACAGCAATATTAGCTACAACAACTGCAGCAGCAGCAAAACAGCAACATGAGCAACAGCAGCAACAGCAACAGCAGCAGCAGCAGCAGCACCAATTGCAGCAGCAGCAACAGCAACAGCGATAGCCGCTACAGAAGAAGGTACAGCAACAGCAAAAACAGCTTTAGCAACACCACCAGCAACACTAACAGCAACAGCAGCATCAACAGCAAGAGCAGAAAAATCAGCAGCAACAACAATAGCAACAGCTGCCACAACAGCAGCAACAGCAGCAGCAACAGCAGCAACGGGAGCAGAAAGAACAGCAACAGCAACAGCAGCAACAGCAGCAACAGCAGCAGCAGAAACACCAGCAAACCTGCCACAGCAGCAACATCAACAGCAGCAGCAATAACAGCTGCAGCAACAGCAACAGCAACATCAAAAGGAGCTACATGAAAGCAGCAGCGGGAACAGCAACAGCAGCAGCAGCGACATCAGCAGCAGCAACAGCAACAGCACAGGAGCAGCAGTGGTGGCAAGAACTTCAGTAATAGGATCATCAACAATAGCAACAGCCGCAACAGCAGCAGAAACAACATCTGCAGCTGCAGCTGCAACAGCAACAGCAGCAGTCGCAACAGCAGCAGCAGCATAAACAACTGGAGCAGCAGCAACAGCAACACCAGCAACAACGGCACCTGCTTTAGAAGCAACAACAGCAGCAATAGCAGCAAACGCAACAGCAACACCAGCAACATCAGCAGCAACAACAGCAACAGCATCAGCAAAAACAGCAGCAGCAACAACAATAACAGCAACAGTAGCAACAGCAGGAGCTGCAGCAGCAAGAGCCAAAGGAACGGCAACAGCAGTAGCATCAGCAACAGCAGCCAAAGGAACAGCAACAGCAGTAGCATCAGCAACAGCAGCAACAGCATTAGCAGCAACAGCAGGAGCAGCGTCAGCAAGAACAGCAGTAACAGGAATATCAGCAACAGCAGCAGGAGCAACAGCTTTACCAGCAACAGGAGGAGAAGCAGCAGCAGCAACATCAGGAATAGGATCATCATCAGCAGCAGCAGCAACAACAACTGCAGCAGCTGCAGCAACAGCAACATCAGCAGCAACTGCAGCTGCTTCAGCAGCAACAACAGCAGCAAGAGCCGCAAATGCAACAGCAACACCAGCAACATCAGCGGCAGCAACATCGGCAGCCATAGCAATAACAGCAACAGCAGGAACAACAGCAGCAGGAGCAGCAAAAACATCAAGAGCAACAGCAGCAACAGCAACAGCAGCAAAAGGAACAGCAACCGCAGCCACAGCAGCAACAGCAGCAGCAACAGCATCAGCAACAACAGCAACAGCATTACCAGCAACAGCAGGAGCAGCAGCAGCAACAACAGCAGTAACAGGAATATCAGCAACAACAGCAATAGCAACAACAACAACTGGAGCAGCAGCAAAAACAGCAGCAGCAACAGCAGCAGCAACCGTACCAGCAGCAACAGCAGCAGCAGCAACAACAGCAGTAGGAAAATCAGCAAAATCAACAAGAGCAGCAACAGCAGGAGCTCCAGCAGCAACAACAGCAAGAGCAGCATAATAAACAGCAACAGCAAGAGCAGCAGCAACCGCAACAGCAGCAGCAGCAAAAGCAGCAGCAACAGCAGCAGCAAAAGCTGCAACATGAACAGCAGCAACAGCAGCACAGGATCAGCCACAGCAACAGCAACAGCAGCAGCAACAGCAGCAGAAAAAACAACACTTGCAAAATCCTCAGCAACAGCAGCAAGAACAGCAACTGCAACAGCAACAGCAGCAGCAGCAACAGCAGCAGCCAGAGCAACAGCAGGAACAACAGCAGCAGAAACACAAGCAAACATGCCGCAGCAGCAACATCAGCAGGATCAGCAACAGCAGCAGCAACAGCAGCAGCAAAAGCAACAGTAGCAAAATCATCAGCAACAGCAGCAGGAAGAGCAGCAACAACAGCAGCAGCAGCAACAGCAAAAGCAACAGCAGCAGCAGAAACACCAGCAATCCTGCCGCAGCAGCAACATCAACAACAGCAGCAACAGCAACAGCAGCAGCAGAAACAACAGCAATCCTGCCGCAGCAGCAACATCAACAACAGCAGCAACAGCAACGGTGGCAACAGCAGCAGCAATAACAGCTCCAGCAACAGCAACAGCAGCAATATGAACAGCAGCAGCAGGAACTGCAACAGCAGCAGCAGCAACAGGTACAGTAGCAACAGCAGGAGCAGTGGCAGCAACAGCAGCAACATAAGCAACAGCAGCAACAGAAACAGCAGTAACAGCAACAGAAGCAACAGCAGCTGCAACAATAGCAGCAGCAACAGCAGCAACAGGATCAGCGACAGCAACAGGAACAGCAGCAGCAGCAAAAGCAGCAGCAACAGCAGGAGCAACATCAACAGCAGCAACAGCAGCATCAACAGGAGTGACATGAGCAGCAGCAGCGGGAACAGGAACAGCAGCAGCAGCGACATCAGCAGCAGCAACAGCAACAGCACAGGTGGAGCAGTGGCAGCAAGAACTTCAGTAATAGGATCATCAGCAGCAACATCAGACGCAACAGCAGCAGAAACAGCAACTGCAGCTGCAGTTGCAACAGCAACAGCAGCAGCCACAGCAGCAGCAGCAGCAAAAACAACGGCAGCAGCAGCAACAGCAACACCAGCAGCAACTGCAGCTGCTTCAGCAGCAACAACAGCAGCAAGAGCAGCAAATGCAACAGCAACACCAGCAACATCAGCAGCAACAACAGCAACAGCATCAGCAAAAACAGCAGCAGCAACAGCAATAACAGCAGCAGTAGCAAAAGCAGCAGCTCCTTCAGCAACAACAGCCAAAGGATCAGCAACAGCAGTAGCATCAGCAACAGCAGCCAAAGGAACAGCAATGGCCATAGCATCAGCAACAGCAGCAACAGCATTAGCAGCAACAGCAGGAGCAGCGTAAGCAAGAACATCAGTAACAGGAATATCAGCAACAGCAGCAGCAGCAACAGCTTAACCAGCAACAGGAAGAGTAGCGGCAGCAGCAACATCAGTAATAGGATCATCATCAGCAGCAGCAGCAACAACAACTGCAGCAGCTGCAGCAACAGCACACCAGCAGCAACTGCAGCTGCTTCAGCAGGAACAACAACAGCAAGAGCAGCAAATGCAACAGCAATACCAGCAACATAAGCAGCAGCAACAGCAGCAGCCATAGCAACAACAGCAACAGCAGCAACAGCAGCAAAAGGAAAAGCAACCGCAGCTGCAGCTGCAGCAACAGCAGCAGCAACAGCATTACCAGCAACAGCAGGAGCAGCAGCAGCTACAAAAGTAGTAACAGGAATATCAGCAACAGCAGCAATAGCAGCTACATCAACTGCATCAGCATCAACATCAGCAGCAACCTTACCAACAGCAACAGCAGCGGCAACAGCAGCAGAAAAAACAACAGTTGCAAAATCCTCAGCAACAGCAGCAAGAACAGCAACTGCAACAGCAACAGCAGCAGCAGCAACAGCAGCAGCCAGAGCAACAGCAGGAACAACAGCAGCAAAAACACAAGCAAACATGCCGCAGCAGCAACATCAGCAGGATCAGCAACAGCAGCAGCAACAGCAGCAGCAAAAGCAACAGTAGCAAAATCATCAGCAACAGCAGCAGGAAGAGCAGCAACAACAGCAGCAGCAGCAACAGCAAAAGCAACAGCAGCAGCAGAAACACCAGCAATCCTGACGTAGCAGCAACAAAAAACAACAGCAGCAACAGCAACAGTGGCAACAGCAGCAGCAACAGCAGCAGCAATAACAGCTGCTTCAACAGCAACAGCAGCAACATGAACAGCAGCAGCAGGAACTGCAACAGCAGCAGCAGCAACAGGTAAAGTATCAACAGCAGGAGCAGTGGCAGCAACAGCAGCAACATCAGCAACAGCAGCAACAGAAATAGCAGTAGCAGCAACAGTAGCAACAGCAGCTGCAACAACAGCAGCAGCAACAGCAGCAACAGGATCAGCGACAGCAACAGGAACAGCAGCAGCAGCAAAAGCAGCAGCAACAGCAGGAGTAACATCAACAGTAGCAACTGCAGCAGCAACAGCAGCAGCAGCAACATCAGCAGCAGCAACAGCAACAGCTTCAGCAAAAACAGCAGCAGCAACAACAATAACAGCAGCAGTAGCAAAAGCAGCAGCTGCTTCAGCAACAACAGCCAAAGGATCAGCAACAGCAGTAGCATCAGCAACAGCAGCCAAAGGAACAGCAACGGCCGTAGCATCAGCAACAGCAGCAACAGCATTAGCAGCAACAGCAGGAGCAGCGTAAGCAAGAACAGCAGTAACAGGAATATCAACAACAGCAGCAGCAGCAACAGCTTAACCTTCAACAGGAGGAGTAGCGGCAGCAGCAACATCAGTAATAGGATCATCATCATCAGCAGCAGCAACAACAACTGCAGCAGCTGCAGCAACAGCACACCAGCAGCAACTGCAGCTGCTTCAGCAGGAACAACAGCAGCAAGAGCAGCAAATGCAACAGCAACACCAGCAACATAAGCAGCAGCAACAGCGGCAGCCATAGCAACAACAGCAACAGCAGCAACAGCAGCAAAGGGAACAGCAACCTCAGCTGCAGCTGCAGCAACAGCAGCAGCAACAGCATCAGCAGCAACAGCAACAGCATTCCCAGCAACAGCAGGAGCAGCAGCAGCTACAAAGGTAATAACAGGAATATCAGCAACAGCAGCAATAGCAGCTACATCAACTGCATCAGCAGCAAAAACATCAGCAGCAACAGCAGCAGCAACCTTACCAACAGCAACAGCAGCAGCAGCAGTAAAAGCAAAAGCAACACCAGCAACATCAGCAGCAGCAACAACAACAGCAGCAGGAAAAAGAGCAAAAGCAACAACAGCAGCAACAGCAGGAGCTGCAGCAGAAACAACAGCAAGAGAAGCATAATAAGCAGCAACAGCAACAGCAGCAGCAACAGCAACAGAAACAGCAGCAGCAGCAGGAACAGCAGCAGCAACAGCAGCAGCAAAAGCTGCAACAGGAACAGCAACAAGAGCAGCAACAGCAGCAACAGGATCAGCAACAGCAGCAGCAAATGCAGCAGCAACAGCAGCAGCAAAAGCAACATTTGCAAAATTCTCAGCAACAGCAGCAGCAACAACTGCAGCAGCAACAGCAGCAGCAATGGCAGCAACAACAGCAGCAGAAACATGAGCAAACATGCCACAGCAGCAAATTCAACAGGATCAGCATCAGCAACAGCAGCAACAGCATTAGCAGCAATAGCAGGAGCAGCTTCAGCAAGAACAGCAGTAACAGGAATATCAGCAACAGCAGTAGCAGGAACAGCTTAACCAGCAACAGGAAGAGTAGCGGCAACAGCAACATCAGTAATCGGATCATCATCATCAGCAGCAGCAACAACAACTGCAGCAGCTGCAGCAACAGCGCACCAGCAACATCAGCAGCAGCAACAGCGGCAGCCATAGCAACAACAGCAACAGCAGCAACAGCAGCAAAAGGAACAGCAACCGCAGCCGCAGCAGCAGCAACAGCAGCAGCAACAGCATCAGCAGCAACAGCAACAGCATTACCAGCAACAGCAGGGGCAGCAGCAGCTACAAAAGCAATAACAGGAATATCAGCAACAGCAGCAATAGCAGCTACATCAACTGCATCAGCAGCAAAAACATCAGCAGCAACAGCAGCAGCAACCGTACCAACTGCAACAGCAGCAGCAGCAGTAAAAGCAAAAGCAACACCAGCAACATCAGCAGCAGCAACAACAACAGCAACAGGAAAAAGAGCAAAAGCAACAAGAGCAGCAACAGTAGGAGCTGCAGCAGCAACAACAGCAAGAGAAACATAATAAGCAGCAACAGCAGCAGCAACAGAAACAGGATCAGCTGCAACAGGAACAGCAACAACAGCAGTAACAGCAGCCACACGCAACAGCCGCAACAGCAGCAGAAACAACATCTGCAGCTGCAGCTGCAACAGCAACAGCAGCAGTCGCAACAGCAGCAGCAGCAAAAACAACTGCAGCAGCAACAACAGCAGCAAGATCATCAAACGCAACAGCAACACCAGCAACATTAGCAGCAACAACAGCAACAGCATCAGCAAAAACAGCAGCAGCAGCAAAAATAACGGCAGCAACAGCAACAGCAACACCAGCAGCAACTGCAGCACCTTCAGCATTAACAACAGCAGCATGAGCAGCAAAATCAACAGCAACACTAGCAAAATCAGCAGCAGCAACCGCAACAGCATCAGCAAGAACAGCAGTCACAGGAATATCAGCTACAGCAGCAGTGGCAGCAGCTTTACCAGCAGCAGGTGGAGCAGCGGCAGCAACAGCGTCAGTAATAGGATCATCAGCAACAGCAACAGCCCAACACCAGGAGAAACAACAGCAACAACAACTGCAGCAGCTGCAGCAACAGCAAAACCAGCACCAACTGCAGCTGCTTCAGCAGCAACAACAGCAGCAAGAGGAGCAAATGCAGCTGCAACACCAGCAACATCAGCAGCAACAACAGCGGCAGCCATAGCAACAACAGCAACAGCAGCAACAGCAGCAACAAAAGCAGCAACAGCAGCAACAGGATCAGCAACTGCAACAGCAAGAGCAGCAGCAACAGCAGCAGCAAAAGCAACAGTTGCAAAATCCTTAGCAACAGCAGCAGGAACAGCAGAACAATAGCAGCAGCAGCAACTGCAACAGCAACATCAGCAGCAGCAACAGCAACAGCAAAAACAGCAGCCACAACTGCAGCAGCAGGTAAAACAACTGTAGCAGCAGCAGCAATAGCAACACGAGGAGCAACTGCAACACCTTCAGCAGTAACAACAGCAGCAGGAGCAGCAAAATCAACAGCAACACCAGCAGAATTAGCAGCAGCAACAGCAACAGCAACAGTAAAAGCAACAGTAGCAACAGCAGGAGCTGCAGCAGCAACAACAGCCAAAGGAACAGCAACAGCAGTAGCATCAGCAACAGCAGCCAAAGGTACAGCAACAGCAGTAGCATCAGCAACAGCAGCAGCAGCAACCGCTTTACCAGCAACAGCAGGAGAAGCGTCAGCAAGAACAGCAGTAACAGGAATATCAGCAGCAGCAGAGGCAGCAACAGCATCAATAATAGGATCATTAGCAACAGCAGCAGCCCAACACCAGCAGAAACAGCAGCAACAACAACTGCAGCAGCAGCACAACAGCAACACCAGGAGCAACTGCAGCTGCTTAAGCAGCAACAACAGCAGCAAGAGCAGCAAATGCAACAGCAACACCAGCAGCACCAGCTGCAGCAACATAAGCAGCCATAGCAACAACAGCAGCAGCAGAAGCAACATCAGCAACAGGAACAGCAAAAACAGCAATAGCAACAGCAGCAAATGCAACAGCAGCAAAAGGAACAGCAACTGCAGCCGCAGCAGAAACAGCAACAGCAAGAGCATAACCAGCAACATCAGGAGCAGCGGCAGCAACAACAGCAGTAACAGGAATATTAGCAATATCAGCTACAACTGCAGCAGCAGCAAAAACAGCAACAACAGCAGCAGCAACATGAGCAACAGCAGCAAAAACAGCAGCAGCAGCAACAGCAGCAGTGATAGCCGCTACAGAAGCAGGTACAGCAACAGCAAAAACAGCTTTCGCTACACCACCAGCAACAGTAACAGCAAGAGTAGCAACAGCAGCAATAACAGCAAGAGCAGAAAAATCAGCAGCAACAACAACAGCAACAGCTGCAAGAACAGCACCAACAGCAGCAGCAGCAGCAGCAACAGGAACAGCAAGAACAGCAACAGCAATAGCAACAGCAGCAACAGCAGCAGCAGAAACACCAGCAAACCGACCACAGCACCAACATCAACAGCAGCAGCAATAACAGCTGCAGCAATAGCAACAGCAACAGCAACAACAGCAACATCAACAGGAGCAACATGAACAGCAGCAGCAGGAACTGCAACAGCAGCAGCAGCGACATCAGCAGCAGCAACAGCAACAGTACAGGAGCAGCAGTGGCAGCAAGAACTTCAGTAATAGGATCATCAGCATAAGCAACAGCCGCAACAGCAGCAGAAACAACAACTGCAGCTGCAGCTGCAATAGCAACAGCAGCAGCAGCAAAAACAACGGCAGCAGCAGCAGCAAAAGCAAGACCAGCAGCAACTGCAGCTGCTTCAGCAGCAACAACAGTAGCAAGAGCAGCAAATGCAACAGCAACACCAGCAACATCAGCAGCAACAACAGCAACAGCATCAGCACAAACAGCAGCAGCAACAACAATAACAGCAGCAGTAGCAAAAGCAGCAGCTGCTTCAGCAACAACAGCCAAAGGATCAGCAACAGCAGTAGCATCAGCAACAGCAGCCAAAGGAACAGCAACAGCTGTAGCATCAGCAACAGCAGCAACAGCATTAGCAGCAACCGCAGGAGCAGCGTAAGCAAGAACAGCAGTAACAGGAATATCAGCAACAGCAGCAGCAGCAACAGCTTAACCAGCAAAAGGAGGAGTAGCGGCAGCAGCAACATCAGTAATAGGATCATCATCAGCAGCAGCAACAACAACTGCAGCAGCTGCAGCAACAGCAAAACCAGCACCAACTGCAGCTGCTTCAGCAGCAACAACAGCAGCAAGAGGAGCAAATGCAGCAGCAACACCAGTAACATCAGCAGCAGCAACAGTGGCAGCCATAGCAACAACAGCAACAGCAGCAACAGCAGCAACAAAAGCAGCAACAGCAGCAACAGGATCAGCAACTGCAACAGCAACAAAAGCAGCAACAGCAGCAGCAAAAGCAACAGTTGCAAAATCCTCAGCAACAGCAGCAGGAACAGCAGCAACAATAGCAGCAGCAGCAACTGCAACAGCAAAAGCAGAAGCCACAACTGAAGCAGCAGGTAAAACAACTGTAGCAGCAGCAGCAACAGCAAAACGAGCAGCAACTGCAGCACCTTCAGCAGTAACAACAGCAGCAGGAGCAGCAAAATCAACAGCAACACCAGCAGAATCAGCAGCAGCAACAGCAACAGCATTAGCAAGAACAGCAGCAGCAACAACAGCAGCAACAGTAAAAGCAACAGTAGCAACAGCAGGAGCTGCAGCAGCAACAACAGCCAAAGGAACAGCAACAGCAGTAGCATCAGCAACAGCAGCCAAAGGTACAGCAACAGCAGTAGCATCAGCAACAGCAGCAGCACAACCGCTTTACCAGCAACAGCAGGAGAAGCGTCAGCAAGAACAGCAGTAACAGGAATATCAGCAGCAGCAGAGGCAGCAACAGCATCAATAATAGGATCATTAGCAAAAGCAGCAGCCCAACACCAGCAGAAACAGCAGCAACAACAACTGCAGCAGCAGCACAACTGCAACACCAGGAGCAACTGCAGCTGCTTAAGTAGCAACAACAGCAGCAAGAGCAGCAAATGCAACAGCAACACCAGCAGCACCAGCTGCAGCAACAGAAGCAGCCATAGCAACAACAGCAGCAGCAGAAGCAACATCAGCAACAGGAACAGCAAAAACAGCAAAGCAACAGCAGCAAATGCAACAGCAGCAAAAGGAACAGCAACTGCAGCCGCAGCAGCAACAGCAACAGCAAGAGCATAACCAGCAACATCAGGAGCAGCGGCAGCAACAACAGCAGTAACAGGAATATTAGCAATATCAGCTAAAACTACAGCAGCAGCAAAAACAGCAACAACAGCAGCAGCAACATGAGCAACAGCAGCAAAAACAGCAGCAGCAGCAACAGCAGCAGTGATAGCCGCTACAGAAGCAGGTACAGCAACAGCAAAAACAGCTTTAGCTACACCACCAGCAACACTAACAGCAACAGTAAACAACAGCAGCATTAACAGCAAGAGCAGAAAAATCAGCAGCAACAACAACAGCAACAGCTGCAAGAACAGCACCAACAGCAGCAGGAGCAACAGGAACAGCAAGAAATCAACAGCAATAGCAACAGCAACAACAGCAGCAGCAGAAACACCAGCAAACTGATGCGGCACCAACATCAACAGCAGCAGCAATAACAGCTGCAGCAGCAGCAGCAAAAGCAAGACCAGCAGCAGCAGCAAAAGCAAGACCAGCAGCAACTGCAGCTGCTTCAGCAGCAACAACAGCAGCAAGAGCAGCAAATGCAACAGCAACACCAGCAACATCAGCAGCAACAACAGCAACAGCATCAGCAAAAACAGCAGCAGCAACAACAATAACAGCAGCAGTAGCAAAAGCAGCAGCTGCTTCAGCAACAACAGCCAAAGGATCAGCAACAGCAGTAGCATCAGCAACAGCAGCCAAAGGAACAGCAACGGCCGTAGCATCAGCAACAGCAGCAACAGCATTAGCAGCAACAGCAGGAGCAGCGTAAGCAAGAACAGCAGTAACAGGAATATCAACAACAGCAGCAGCAGCAACAGCTTAACCTTCAACAGGAGGAGTAGCGGCAGCAGCAACATCAGTAATAGGATCATCATCATCAGCAGCAGCAACAACAACTGCAGCAGCTGCAGCAACAGCACACCAGCAGCAACTGCAGCTGCTTCAGCAGGAACAACAGCAGCAAGAGCAGCAAATGCAACAGCAACACCAGCAACATAAGCAGCAGCAACAGCGGCAGCCATAGCAACAACAGCAACAGCAGCAACAGCAGCAAAGGGAACAGCAACCTCAGCTGCAGCTGCAGCAACAGCGGCAGCAACAGCATCAGCAGCAACAGCAACAGCATTCCCAGCAACAGCAGGAGCAGCAGCAGCTACAAAAGTAATAACAGGAATATCAGCAACAGCAGCAATAGCAGCTACATCAACTGCATCAGCAGCAAAAACATCAGCAGCAACAGCAGCAGCAACCTTACCAACAGCAACAGCAGCAGCAGCAGTAAAAGCAAAAGCAACACCAGCAACATCAGCAGCAGCAACAACAACAGCAGCAGGAAAAAGAGCAAAAGCAACAACAGCAGCAACAGCAGGAGCTGCAGCAGAAACAACAGCAAGAGAAGCATAATAAGCAGCAACAGCAACAGCAGCAGCAACAGCAACAGAAACAGCGGCAGCAGCAGGAACAGCAGCAGCAACAGCAGCAGCAAAAGCTGCAACAGGAACAGCAACAAGAGCAGCAACAGCAGCAACAGGATCAGCAACAGCAGCAGCAAATGCAGCAGCAACAGCAGCAGCAAAAGCAACATTTGCAAAATCCTCAGCAACAGCAGCAGCAACAACTGCAACAGCAACAGCAGCAGCAATGGCAGCAACAACAGCAGCAGAAACATGAGCAAACATGCCGCAGCAGCAAATTCAACAGGATCAGCATCAGCAACAGCAGCAACAGCATTAGCAGCAATAGCAGGAGCAGCTTCAGCAAGAACAGCAGTAACAGGAATATCAGCAACAGCAGTAGCAGGAACAGCTTAACCAGCAACAGGAAGAGTAGCGGCAACAGCAACATCAGTAATCGGATCATCATCATCAGCAGCAGCAACAACAACTGCAGCAGCTGCAGCAACAGCGCACCAGCAACATCAGCAGCAGCAACAGCGGCAGCCATAGCAACAACAGCAACAGCAGCAACAGCAGCAAAAGGAACAGCAACCGCAGCCGCAGCAGCAGCAACAGCAGCAGCAACAGCATCAGCAGCAACAGCAACAGCATTACCAGCAACAGTAGGAGCAGTAGCAGCTACAAAAGCAATAACAGGAATATCAGCAACAGCAGCAATAGCAGCTACATCAACTGCATCAGCAGCAAAAACATCAGCAGCAACAGCAGCAGCAACCATACCAACAGCAACAGCAGCAGCAGCAGTAAAAGCAAAAGCAACACCAGCAACATCAGCAGCAGCAACAACAACAGCAACAGGAAAAAGAGCAAAAGCAACAAGAGCAGCAACAGTAGGAGCTGCAGCAGCAACAACAGCAAGAGAAACATAATAAGCAGCAACAGCAGCAGCAACAGAAACAGGATCAGCTGCAACAGGAACAGCAACAACAGCAGTAACAGCAGCCACACGCAACAGCCGCAACAGCAGCAGAAACAACATCTGCAGCTGCAGCTGCAACAGCAACAGCAGCAGTCGCAAAAGCAGCAGCAGCAAAAACAACTGCAGCAGCAACAACAGCAGCAAGATCATCAAACGCAACAGCAACACCAGCAACATTAGCAGCAACAACAGCAACAGCATCAGCAAAAACAGCAGCAGCAGCAGCAGCAAAAATAACGGCAGCAACAGCAACAGCAACACCAGCAGCAACTGCAGCACCTTCAGCATTAACAACAGCAGCATGAGCAGCAAAATCAACAGCAACACTAGCAAAATCAGCAGCAGCAACCGCAACAGCATCAGCAAGAACAGCAGTCACAGGAATATCAGCTACAGCAGCAGTGGCAGCAGCTTTACCAGCAGCAGGTGGAGCAGCGGCAGCAACAGCGTCAGTAATAGGATCATCAGCAACAGCAACAGCCCAATACCAGGAGAAACAACAGCAACAACAACTACAGCAGCTGCAGCAACAGCAAAACCAGCACCAACTGCAGCTGCTTCAGCAGCAACAACAGCAGCAAGAGGAGCAAATGCAGCTGCAACACCAGCAACATCAGCAGCAACAACAGCGGCAGCCATAGCAACAACAGCAACAGCAGCAACAGCAGCAACAAAAGCAGCAACAGCAGCAACAGGATCAGCAACTGCAACAGCAAGAGCAGCAGCAACAGCAGCAGCAAAAGCAACAGTTGCAAAATCCTTAGCAACAGCAGCAGGAACAGCAGAACAATAGCAGCAGCAGCAGCAGCAACAGCAACATCAGCAGCAGCAACAGCAACAGCAGCAGGAACAGCAGCAGCCACAACTGCAGCAGCAGGTAAAACAACTGTAGCAGCAGCAGCAATAGCAACACGAGGAGCAACTGCAACACCTTCAGCAGTAACAACAGCAGCAGGAGCAGCAAAATCAACAGCAACACCAGCAGAATTAGCAGCAGCAACAGCAACAGCAACAGTAAAAGCAACAGTAGCAACAGCAGGAGCTGCAGCAGCAACAACAGCCAAAGGAACAGCAACAGCAGTAGCATCAGCAACAGCAGCCAAAGGTACAGCAACAGCAGTAGCATCAGCAACAGCAGCAGCAGCAACCGCTTTACCAGCAACAGCAGGAGAAGTGTCAGCAAGAACAGCAGTAACAGGAATATCAGCAGCAGCAGAGGCAGCAACAGCATCAATAATAGGATCATTAGCAACAGCAGCAGCCCAACACCAGCAGAAACAGCAGCAACAACAACTGCAGCAGCAGCACAACAGCAACACCAGGAGCAACTGCAGCTGCTTAAGCAGCAACAACAGCAGCAAGAGCAGCAAATGCAACAGCAACACCAGCAGCACCAGCTGCAGCAACATAAGCAGCCATAGCAACAACAGCAGCAGCAGAAGCAACATCAGCAACAGGAACAGCAAAAACAGCAATAGCAACAGCAGCAAATGCAACAGCAGCAAAAGGAACAGCAACTGCAGCCGCAGCAGAAACAGCAACAGCAAGAGCATAACCAGCAACATCAGGAGCAGCGGCAGCAACAACAGCAGTAACAGGAATATTAGCAATATCAGCTACAACTGCAGCAGCAGCAAAAACAGCAACAACAGCAGCAGCAACATGAGCAACAGCAGCAAAAACAGCAGCAGCAGCAACAGCAGCAGTGATAGCCGCTACAGAAGCAGGTACAGCAACAGCAAAAACAGCTTTCGCTACACCACCAGCAACAGTAACAGCAAGAGTAGCAACAGCAGCAATAACAGCAAGAGCAGAAAAATCAGCAGCAACAACAACAGCAACAGCTGCAAGAACAGCACCAACAGCAGCAGCAGCAGCAGCAACAGGAGCAGCAAGAACAGCAACAGCAATAGCAACAGCAGCAACAGCAGCAGCAGAAACACCAGCAAACCGACCACAGCACCAACATCAACAGCAGCAGCAATAACAGCTGCAGCAATAGCAACAGCAACAGCAACAACAGCAACATCAACAGGAGCAACATGAACAGCAGCAGCAGGAACTGCAACAGCAGCAGCAGCGACATCAGCAGCAGCAACAGCAACAGTACAGGAGCAGCAGTGGCAGCAAGAACTTCAGTAATAGGATCATCAGCATAAGCAACAGCCGCAACAGCAGCAGAAACAACAACTGCAGCTGCAGCTGCAATAGCAACAGCAGCAGCAGCAAAAACAACGGCAGCAGCAGCAGCAAAAGCAAGACCAGCAGCAACTGCAGCTGCTTCAGCAGCAACAACAGTAGCAAGAGCAGCAAATGCAACAGCAACACCAGCAACATCAGCAGCAACAACAGCAACAGCATCAGCACAAACAGCAGCAGCAACAACAATAACAGCAGCAGTAGCAAAAGCAGCAGCTGCTTCAGCAACAACAGCCAAAGGATCAGCAACAGCAGTAGCATCAGCAACAGCAGCCAAAGGAACAGCAACAGCCGTAGCATCAGCAACAGCAGCAACAGCATTAGCAGCAACCGCAGGAGCAGCGTAAGCAAGAACAGCAGTAACAGGAATATCAGCAACAGCAGCAGCAGCAACAGCTTAACCAGCAACAGGAGGAGTAGCGGCAGCAGCAACATCAGTAATAGGATCATCATCAGCAGCAGCAACAACAACTGCAGCAGCTGCAGCAACAGCAAAACCAGCACCAACTGCAGCTGCTTCAGCAGCAACAACAGCAGCAAGAGGAGCAAATGCAGCAGCAACACCAGTAACATCAGCAGCAGCAACAGTGGCAGCCATAGCAACAACAGCAACAGCAGCAACAGCAGCAACAAAAGCAGCAACAGCAGCAACAGGATCAGCAACTGCAACAGCAACAAAAGCAGCAACAGCAGCAGCAAAAGCAACAGTTGCAAAATCCTCAGCAACAGCAGCAGGAACAGCAGCAACAATAGCAGCAGCAGCAACTGCAACAGCAAAAGCAGAAGCCACAACTGAAGCAGCAGGTAAAACAACTGTAGCAGCAGCAGCAACAGCAAAACGAGCAGCAACTGCAGCACCTTCAGCAGTAACAACAGCAGCAGGAGCAGCAAAATCAACAACAACACCAGCAGAATCAGCAGCAGCAACAGCAACAGCATCAGCAAGAACAGCAGCAGCAACAACAGCAGCAACAGTAAAAGCAACAGTAGCAACAGCAGGAGCTGCAGCAGCAACAACAGCCAAAGGAACAGCAACAGCAGTAGCATCAGCAACAGCAGCCAAAGGTACAGCAACAGCAGTAGCATCAGCAACAGCAGCAGCAGCAACCGCTTTACCAGCAACAGCAGGAGAAGCGTCAGCAAGAACAGCAGTAACAGGAATATCAGCAGCAGCAGAGGCAGCAACAGCATCAATAATAGGATCATTAGCAAAAGCAGCAGCCCAACACCAGCAGAAACAGCAGCAACAACAACTGCAGCAGCAGCACAACAGCAACACCAGGAGCAACTGCAGCTGCTTAAGTAGCAACAACAGCAGCAAGAGCAGCAAATGCAACAGCAACACCAGCAGCACCGGCTGCAGCAACAGAATCAGCCATAGCAACAACAGCAGCAGCAGAAGCAACATCAGCAACAGGAACAGCAAAAACAGCAAAGCAACAGCAGCAAATGCAACAGCAGCAAAAGGAACAGCAACTGCAGCCGCAGCAGCAACAGCAACAGCAAGAGCATAACCAGCAACATCAGGAGCAGCGGCAGCAACAACAGCAGTAACAGGAATATTAGCAATATCAGCTAAAACTACAGCAGCAGCAAAAACAGCAACAACAGCAGCAGCAACATGAGCAACAGCAGCAAAAACAGCAGCAGCAGCAACAGCAGCAGTGATAGCCGCTACAGAAGCAGGTACAGCAACAGCAAAAACAGCTTTAGCTACACCACCAGCAACACTAACAGCAACAGTAAACAACAGCAGCATTAACAGCAAGAGCAGAAAAATCAGCAGCAACAACAACAGCAACAGCTGCAAGAACAGCACCAACAGCAGCAGCAGCAACAGCAACAGCAAGAAAGCAACAGCAATAGCAAAAGCAGCAAGAGCAGCAGCAGAAACACCAGCAAACTGACGCGGCACCAACATCAACAGCAGCAGCAATAACAGCTGCAGCAGCAGCAGCAAAAGCAAGACCAGCAACAGCAGCAAAAACAGCAGCAGCAGCAACAGCAGCAGTGATAGCCGCTACAGAAGCAGGTACAGCAACAGCAAAAACAGCTTTCGCTACACCACCAGCAACAGTAACAGCAAGAGTAGCAACAGCAGCAATAACAGCAAGAGCAGAAAAATCAGCAGCAACAACAACAGCAACAGCTGCAAGAACAGCACCAACAGCAGCAGCAGCAGCAGCAACAGGAACAGCAAGAACAGCAACAGCAATAGCAACAGCAGCAACAGCAGCAGCAGAAACACCAGCAAACCGACCACAGCACCAACACCAACAGCAGCAGCAATAACAGCTGCAGCAATAGCAACAGCAACAGCAACAACAGCAACATCAACAGGAGCAACATGAACAGCAGCAGCAGGAACTGCAACAGCAGCAGTAGCGACATCAGCAGCAGCAACAGCAACAGTACAGGAGCAGCAGTGGCAGCAAGAACTTCAGTAATAGGATCATCAGCATAAGCAACAGCCGCAACAGCAGCAGAAACAACAACTGCAGCTGCAGCTGCAATAGCAACAGCAGCAGCAGCAAAAACAACGGCAGCAGCAGCAGCAAAAGCAAGACCAGCAGCAACTGCAGCTGCTTCAGCAGCAGCAACAGTAGCAAGAGCAGCAAATGCAACAGCAACACCAGCAACATCAGCAGCAACAACAGCAACAGCATCAGCAAAAACAGCAGCAGCAACAACAATAACAGCAGCAGTAGCAAAAGCAGCAGCTGCTTCAGCAACAACAGCCAAAGGATCAGCAACAGCAGCCAAAGGAACAGCAACAGCCGTAGCATCAGCAACAGCAGCAACAGCATTAGCAGCAACCGCAGGAGCAGCGTAAGCAAGAACAGCAGTAACAGGAATATCAGCAACAGCAGCAGCAGCAACAGCTTAACCAGCAACAGGAAGAGTAGCGGCAGCAGCAACATCAGTAATAGGATCATCATCATCAGCAGCAACAACAACTGCAGCAGCTGCAGCAACAGCACACCAGCAGCAACTGCAGCTGCTTCAGCAGGAACAACAGCAGCAAGAGCAGCAATTGCAACAGCAATACCAGCAACATAAGCAGCAGCAACAGCGGCAGGCACAGCAACAACAGCAACAGCAGCAACAGCAGCAAAAGGAACAGCAACCACAGCTGCAGCTGCAGCAACAGCAGCAGCAACAGCATTACCACCAACAGCAGGAGCAGCAGCAGCTACAAAAGTAGTAACAGGAATATCAGCAACAGCAGCAATAGCAGCTACATCAATTGCATCAGCAGCAAAAACATCAGCAGCAACAGCAGCAGCAACCTTACCAACAGCAACAGCAGCAGCAACAGCAGCAGAAAAAACAACACTTGCAAAATCCTCAGCAATAGCAGCAAGAACAGCAACTGCAACAGCAACAGCAGCAGCAGCAACAGCAGCAGCCAGAGCAACAGCAGGAACAACAGCAGCAGAAACACAAGCAAACATGCCGCAGCAGCAACATCAGCAGGATCAGCAACAGCAGCAGCAACAGCAGCAGCAAAAGCAACAGTAGCAAAATCATCAGCAACAGCAGCAGGAAGAGCAGCAACAACAGCAGCAGCAGCAACAGCAAAAGCAACAGCAGCAGCAGAAACACCAGCAATCCTGCCACAGCAGCAACATCAACAACAGCAGCAACAGCAACAGTGGCAACAGCAGCAGCAACAACAGCAGCAATAACAGCTGCTTCAACAGCAACAGCAGCAACATGAACAGCAGCAGCAGGAACTGCAACAGCAGCAGCAGCAACAGGTGGAGTAGCAACAGCAGGAGCAGTGGCAGCAACAGCAGCAACAGCAGCAACAGCACCAACAGAAACAGCAGTAGCTGCAACAGCAGCTGCAACAACAGCAGCAGCAACAGCAGCAACAGGATCAGCGACAGCAACAGGAACAGCAGCAGCAGCAAAAGCAGCAGCAACAGCAGGAGCAACATCAACAGTAGCAACTGCAGCAGCAACAGCAGCAGCAGCAACATCAGCAGCAGCAAAAGCAATAGCAACAGCAGCAGCCACAACTGCAGGAGCAGCAAAAACAACTGCAGCAGCAGCAACAGCAACACCAGCAGCAACTGCAGTACCTTCAGCATTAACAACAGCAGCATGAGCAGCAAAATCAACAGCAACACTAGCAAAATCAGCAGCAGCAGCACCAACAGCATCAGCAAGAACAGCAGTCACAGGAATATCAGCTACAGCAGCAGTGGCAGCAGCTTTACCAGCAGCAGGTGGAGCAGCGGCAGCAACAGCATCAGTAATAGGATCATCAGCAACAGCAACAGCCCAACACCAGGAGAAACAGCAGCAACAACAACTGCAGCAGCTGCAGCAACAGCAAAACCAGCACCAACTGCAGCTGCTTCAGCAGCAACAACAGCAGCAAGAGGAGCAAATGCAGCAGCAACACCAGTAACATCAGCAGCAGCAACAGCGGCAGCCATAGCAACAACAGCAACAGCAGCAACAGCAGCAACAAAAGCAGCAACAGGATCAGCAACTGCAACAGCAACAGCAGCAGCAACAGCAGCAGCAAAAGCAACAGTTGCAAAATCCTCAGCAACAGCAGCAGGAACAGCAGCAACAATAGCAGCAGCAGCAACTGCAACAGCAAAAGCAGCAGCCACAACTGCAGCAGCAGGTACAACAACTGTAGCAGCAGCAGCAACAGCAAAACGAGCAGCAACTGCAACACCTTCAGCAGTAACAACAGCAGCAGGAGCAGCAAAATGCAAAATCAACAGCAACACCAGCAGAATCAGCAGCAGCAACAGCAACAGCATCAGCAAGAACAGCAGCAGCAACAACAGCAGCAACAGTAAAAGCAACAGTAGCAACAGCAGGAGCTGCAGCAGCAACAACAGCCAAAGGAACAGCAACAGCAGTAGCATCAGCAACAGCAGCCAAAGGTACAGCAACAGCAGTAGCATCAGCAACAGCAGCAGCAGCAACCGCTTTACCAGCAACAGCAGGAGAAGCGTCAGCAAGAACAGCAGTAACAGGAATATCAGCAGCAGCAGAGGCAGCAACAGCATCAATAATAGGATCATTAGCAACAGCAGCAGCCCAACACCAGCAGAAACAGCAGCAACAACAACTGCAGCAGCAGCACAACAGCAACACCAGGAGCAACTGCAGCTGCTTAAGCAGCAACAACAGCAGCAAGAGCAGCAAAAGCAACAGCAACACCAGCAGCACCAGCTGCAGCAACATAAGCAGCCATAGCAACAACAGCAGCAGCAGAAGCAACATCAGCAACAGGAACAGCAAAAACAGCAAAGCAACAGCAGCAAATGCAACAGCAGCAAAAGGAACAGCAACTGCAGCCGCAGCAGCAACAGCAACAGCAAGAGCATAACCAGCAACATCAGGAGCAGCAGCAGCAACAACAGCAGTAACAGGAATATTAGCAATATCAGCTACAACTGCAGCAGCAGCAAAAACAGCAACAACAGCAGCAGCAACATGAGCAACAGCAGCAAAAACAGCAGCAGCAGCAACAGCAACAGTGATAGCCGCTACAGAAGCAGTTACAGCAACAGCAAAAACAGCTTTAGCTACACCACCAGCAACACTAACAGCAACAGTAAACAACAGCAGCATTAACTGCAAGAGCAGAAAATCAGCAGCAACAACAACAGCAACAGCTGCCAGAACAGCACCAACAGCAGCAGCAGCAGCAGCAACAGGAACAGCAAGAAGAGCAACAGCAATAGCAACAGCAGCAACAGCAGCAGCAGAAACACCAGCAAACCGACGCGGCACCAACATCAACAGCAGCAGCAATAACAGCTGCAGCAACAGCAACAGCAACAGCAGCAACAGCAACATCAACAGGAGCAACATGAACAGCAGCAGCAGGAACTGCAACAGCAGCAGCAGCGACATCAGCAGCAGCAACAGCAACAGTACAGGAGCAGCAGTGGCAGCAAGAACTTCAGTAATAGGATCATCAGCATAAGCAACAGCCGCAACAGCAGCAGAAACAACAACTGCAGCTGCAGCTGCAATAGCAACAGCAGCAGCCACAACAGCAGCAGCAGCAAAAACAATTGCAGCAGCAGCAAAAGCAAGACCAGCAGCAACTGCAGCTGCTTCAGCAGCAACAACAGCAGCAAGAGCAGCAAATGCAACAGCAACACCAGCAACATCAGCAGCAACAACAGCAACAGCATCAGCAAAAACAGCAGCAGCAACAACAATAACAGCAGCAGTAGCAAAAGCAGCAGCTGCTTCAGCAACAACAGCCAAAGGATCAGCAACAGCAGTAGCATCAGCAACAGCAGCCAAAGGAACAGCAACGGCCGTAGCATCAGCAACAGCAGCAACAGCATTAGCAGCAACAGCAGGAGCAGCGTAAGCAAGATCAGCAGTAACAGGAATATCAACAACAGCAGCAGCAGCAACAGGTTAACCAGCAACAGGAGGAGTAGCAGCAGCAGCAACATCAGTAATAGGATCATCATCATCATCAGCAGCAACAACAACTGCAGCAGCTGCAGCAACAGCACACCAGCAGCAACTGCAGCTGCTTCAGCAGGAACAACAGCAGCAAGAGCAGCAAATGCAACAGCAACACCAGCAACATAAGCAGCAGCAACAGCGGCAGCCATAGCAACAACAGCAACAGCAGCAACAGCAGCAGCAACAGCATCAGCAGCAACAGCAACAGCATTACCAGCAACAGCAGGAGCAACAGCAGCTACAAAAGTAATAACAGGAATATCAGCAACAGCAGCAATAGCAGCTACATCAACTGCATCAGCAGCAAAAACATCAGCAGCAACAGCAGCAGCAACCTTACCAACAGCAACAGCAGCAGCAGCAGTAAAAGCAAAAGCAACACCAGCAACATCAGCAGCAGCAACAACAACAGCAGCAGGAAAAAGAGCAAAAGCAACAACAGCAGCAACAGCAGGAGCTGCAGCAGAAACAACAGCAAGAGAAGCATAATAAGCAGCAACAGCAACAGCAGCAGCAACAGCAACAGAAACAGCAGCAGCAGCAGGAACAGCAGCAGCAACAGCAGCAGCAAAAGCTGCAACAGGAACAGCAACAAGAGCAGCAACAGCAGCAACAGGATCAGCAACAGCAGCAGCAAATGCAGCAGCAACAGCAGCAGCAAAAGCAACATTTGCAAAATCCTCAGCAACAGCAGCAGCAACAACTGCAACAGCAACAGCAGCAGCAATGGCAGCAACAACAGCAGCAGAAACACGAGCAAACATGCCGCAGCAGCAAATTCAACAGGATCAGCAACAGCAACAGCAGCAGCAACAGCAGCAGCAAAAGCAACAGTAGCAAAATCATCAGCAACAGCAGCAGGAAGAGCAGCAACAAGAGCAGCAACAGCAACAGCAACAGCAACAGCAGCAGCAACAGCAACAGGATCAGCTGCAACAGGAACAGCAAAAACAGCAGCAACAGCAGCAATAGGCTCAGCAACAGCAATAGCCGCAACAGCAGCAGAAACAACAACTGCAGCTGCAGCTGCAACAGCAACAGCAGCAGTCGCAGCAGCAGCAGCAGCAAAAACAACTGCAGCAGCAACAACAGCAGCACAATCAGTAACAGCAACATCAACAGGAGCAACATGAACAGCAGCAGCAGGAAAAGCAACAGCAGCAGCAGCGACAAAAGCAGCAGCAACAGCAACAGCCCAGGAGGAAAAGTGGCAGCCAGAACCTCAGTAATAGGATCATCAGCAACAGCAGCAGACACAGCAGCAGCAGCAAAAACAACTGCAGCAATAGCAACAGCAACAGCATCAGCAAGAGCAGCAGCAGCAACAACAGCAGCAACAGTCACAGCAACAGTAGCAACAGCAGGAGCTGCAGCAGCAACAAGAGACAAATGAACAGCAACAGCAGTAGCATCAGCTACAGCAGCCAAAGGAACAACAACAGCAGTAGCATCAGCAACAGCAGCAACAGCATTAGCAGTAACAGCAGGAGCAGCTTCAGCAAGAACAGCAGTAACAGGAATATCAGCAACAGCAGCAGCAGCAACAGCTTAACCAGCAACAGGAAGAGTAGCGGCAACAGCAACATCAGTAATCGGATCATCATCAGCAGCAGCAGCAACAACAACTGCAGCAGCTGCAGCAACAGCGCACCAGCAACATCAGCAGCAGCAACAGCGGCAGCCATAGCAACAACAGCAACAGCAGCAACAGCAGCAAAAGGAACAGCAACCGCAGCCGCAGCAGCAGCAACAGCAGCAGCAACAGCATCAGCAGCTACAGCAACAGCAGTACCAGCAACAGCAGGAGCAGCAGCAGCTACATAAGCAATAACAGGAATATCAGCAACAGCAGCAATAGCAGCTACATCAACTGCATCAGCAGCAAAAACATCAGCAGCAACAGCAGCAGCAACCGTACCAACAGCAACAGCAGCAGCAGCAGTAAAAGCAAAAGCAACACCAGCAACATCAGCAGCAGCAACAACAACAGCAGCAGGAAAAAGAGCAAAAGCAACAAGAGCAGCAACAGTAGGAGCTGCAGCAGCAACAACAGCAAGAGAAACATAATAAGCAGCAACAGCAGCAGCAACAGAAACAGGATCAGCTGCAACAGGAACAGCAACAACAGCAGTAACAGCAGCCACACGCTCAGCAACAGCAACAGCCGCAACAGCAGCAGAAACAACATCTGCAGCTGCAGCTGCAACAGCAACAGCAGCAGTCGCAACAGCAGCAGCAGCAAAAACAACTGCAGCAGCAACAACAGCAGCAAGATCATCAAACGCAACAGCAACACCAGCAACATTAGCAGCAACAACAGCAACAGCATCAGCAAGAACAGCAGCAGCAACAACAGCAGCAACAGTAAAAGCAACAGTAGCAACAGCAGGAGCTGCAGCAGCAACAACAGCCAAAGGAACAGCAACAGCAGTAGCATCAGCAACAGCAGCCAAAGGTACAGCAGCAGCAGTAGCATCAGCAACAGCAGCAGCAGCAACCGCTTTACCAGCAACAGCAGGAGAAGCGTCAGCAAGAACAGCAGTAACAGGAATATCAGCAGCAGCAGAGGCAGCAACAGCATCAAAAAGAGGATCATTAGCAAAAGCAGCAGCCCAACACCAGCAGAAACAGCAGCAACAACAACTGCAGCAGCAGCACAACAGCAACACCAGGAGCAACTGCAGCTGCTTAAGCAGCAACAACAGCAGCAAGAGCAGCAAATGCAACAGCAACACCAGCAGCACCAGCTGCAGCAACATAAGCAGCCATAGCAACAACAGCAGCAGCAGAAGCAACATCAGCAACAGGAACAGCAAAAACAGCAATAGCAACAGCAGCAAATGCAACAGCAGCAAAAGGAACAGCAACCGCAGCCGCAGCAGCAGCAACAGCTTCAGCAACAGCATCAGCAGCAACAGCAACAGCATCACCAGCAACAGCAGGAGCAGCAGCAGCTACAAAAGCAGTAATAGGAATATCAGCAACAGCAGCAATAGCAGCTACATCAACTGCATCAGCAGCAAAACATCAGCAGCAACAGCAGCAGCAACCGTACCAACAGCAACAGCAGCAGCAGCAGTAAATGCAAAAGCAACACCAGCAACATCAGCAGCAGCAACAACAACAGCAGCAGGAAAAAGAGCAAAAGCAACAAGAGCAGCAACAGTAGGAGCTGCAGCAGCAACAACAGCAAGAGAAACATAATAAGCAGCAACAGCAGCAGCAACAGAAACAGGATCATCTGCAACAGGAACAGCAACAACAGCAGTAACTGCAGCTAAACGCTCAGCAACAGCAACAGCCGCAACAGCAGCAGAAACAACATCTGCAGCTGCAGCTGCAACAGCAACAGCAGCAGTCGCAACTGCAGCAGGAACAGCAGCAGCCACAACTGCAGCAGCAGGTAAAACAACTGTTGCAGCAGCAGCAATAGCAACACGAGGAGCAACTGCAACACCTTCAGCAGTAACAACAGCAGCAGGAGCAGCAAAATCAACAGCAACACCAGCAGAATTAGCAGCAGCAACAGCAACAGCAACAGTAAAAGCAACAGTAGCAACAGCAGGAGCTGCAGCAGCAACAACAGCCAAAGGAACAGCAACAGCAGTAGCATCAGCAACAGCAGCCAAAGGTACAGCAACAGCAGTAGCATCAGCAACAGCAGCAGCAGCAACCGCTTTACCAGCAACAGCAGGAGAAGCGTCAGCAAGAACAGCAGTAACAGGAATATCAGCAGCAGCAGAGGCAGCAACAGCATCAATAATAGGATCATTAGCAACAGCAGCAGCCCAACACCAGCAGGAACAGCAGCAACAACAAATGCAGCAGCAGCACAACAGCAACACCAGGAGCAACTGCAGCTGCTTAAGCAGCAACAACAGCAGCAAGAGCAGCAAATGCAACAGCAACACCAGCAGCACCAGCTGCAGCAACATAAGCAGCCATAGCAACAACAGCAGCAGCAGAAGCAACATCAGCAACAGGAACAGCAAAAACAGCAATAGCAACAGCAGCAAATGCAACATCAGCAAAAGGAACAGCAACCGCAGCCGCAGCCGCAGCAGCAGCAACAGCAGCAGCAACAGCATCAGCAGCAACAGCAACAGCATCACCAGCAACAGCAGGAGCAGCAGCAGCTACAAAAGCAGTAATAGGAATATCAGCAACAGCAGCAATAGCAGCTACATCAACTGCATCAGCAGCAAAACATCAGCAGCAACAGCAGCAGCAACCGTACCAACAGCAACAGCAGCAGCAGCAGTAAATGCAAAAGCAACACCAGCAACATCAGCAGCAGCAACAACAACAGCAGCAGGAAAAAGAGCAAAAGCAACAAGAGCAGCAACAGTAGGAGCAGCAGCAGCAACAACAGCAAGAGAAACATAATAAGCAGCAACAGCAGCAGCAACAGAAACATGATCATCTGCAACAGAAAGAGCAACAACAGCAGTAACAGCAGCCAAACGCTCAGCAACAGCAACAGCCGCAACAGCAGCAGAAACAACATCTGCAGCTGCAGCTGCAACAGCAACAGCAGCAGTCGCAACTGCAGCAGGAACAGCAGCAACAATAGCAGCAGCAGCAACTGCAACAGCAAAAGCAGCAGCCACAACTGCAGCAGCAGGTAAAACAACTGTAGCAGCAGCAGCAACAGCAAAAGGAGCAGCAACTGCAGCACCTTCAGCAGTAACAACAGCAGCAGGAGCAGCAAAATCAACAGCAACACCAGCAGAATCAGCAGCAGCAACAGCAACAGCATCAGCAAGAACAGCAGCAGCAACAACAGCAGCAACAGTAAAAGCAACAGTAGCAACAGCAGGAGCTGCAGCAGCAACAACAGCCAAAGGAACAGCAACAGCAGTAGCATCAGCAACAGCAGCCAAAGGTACAGCAGCAGCAGTAGCATCAGCAACAGCAGCAGCAGCAACCGCTTTACCAGCAACAGCAGGAGAAGCTTCAGCAAGAACAGCAGTAACAGGAATATCAGCAGCAGCAGAGGCAGCAACAGCATCAATAATAGGATCATTAGCAACAGCAGCAGCCCAACACCAGCAGAAACAGCAGCAACAACAACTGCAGCAGCAGCACAACAGCAAAACCACGAGCAGCTGCAGCTGCTTCAGCAGCAACAACAGCAGCAAGAGCAGCAAATGCAACAGCAACACCAGCAGCACCAGTTGCAGCAACATAAGCAGCCATAGCAACAACAGCAGCAGCAGAAGCAACATCAGCAACAGGAACAGCAAAATCAGCAATAGCAACAGCAGCAAATGCAACAGCAGAAAAAGGAACAGCAACTGCAGCCGCAGCAGCAACAGCAAAAGCAAGAGCATGACCAGCAACATCAGGAGCAGCGGCAGCAACAACAGCAGTAACAGGAATATTAGCAATATCAGCTACAACTGCAGCAGCAGCAAAAACAGCAACAACAGCAGCAGCAACATGAGCAACAGCAGCAAAAACAGCAGCAGCAGCAACAGCAACAGTGATAGCCGCTACAGAAGCAGGTACAGCAACAGCAAAAACAGCTTTAGCTACACCACCAGCAACACTAACAGCAACAGTAAACAACAGCAGCATTAACTGCAAGAGCAGAAAATAAGCAGCAACAACAACAGCAACAGCTGCCAGAACAGCACCAACAGCAGCAGCAGCAGCAACAGGAACAGCAAGAACAGCAACAGCAATAGCAACAGCAGCAACAGCAGCAGCAGAAACACAAGCAAATCGACCACAGCACCAACATCAACAGCAGCAGCAATAACAGCTGCAGCAACAGCAACAGCAACAGCAGCAACAGCAACATCAACAGGAGCAACATGAACAGCAGCAGCAGGAACTGCAACAGCAGCAGCAGCGACATCAGCAGCCGCAACAGCAACAGTACAGGAGCAGCAGTGGCAGCAAGAACTTCAGTAATAGGATCATCAGCATAAGCAACAGCCGCAACAGCAGCAGAAACAACAACTGCAGCTGCAGCTGCAATAGCAACAGCAGCAGCCGAAACAGCAGCAGCAGCAAAAACAACTGCAGCAGCAGCCGCAAAAGCAAGACCAGCAGCAACTGCAGCTGCTTCAGCAGAAACAACAGCAGCATGAGCAGCAAATGCAACAGCAACACCAGCAACATCAGCAGCAACAACAGCAACAGCATCAGCACAAACGGCAGCAGCAACAACAATAACAGCAGCAGTAGCAATTCAGCAGCTGCTTCAGCAACAACAGCCAAAGGATCAGCAAAAGCAGCAGCCACAACTGCAGCAGCAGGTAAAACAACTGTAGCAGCAGCAGCAACAGCAAAAGGAGCAGCAACTGCAGCACCTTCAGCAGTAACAACAGCAGCAGGAGCAGCAAAATCAACAGCAACACCAGCAGAATCAGCAGCAGCAACAGCAACAGCATCAGCAAGAACAGCAGCAGCAACAACAGCAGCAACAGTAAAGGCAACAGTAGCAACAGCAGGAGCTGCAGCAGCAACAACAGCCAAAGGAACAGCAACAGCAGTAGCATCAGCAACAGCAGCCAAAGGTACAGCAGCAGCAGTAGCATCAGCAACAGCAGCAGCAGCAACCGCTTTACCAGCAACAGCAGGAGAAGCTTCAGCAAGAACAGCAGTAACAGGAATATCAGCAGCAGCAGAGGCAGCAACAGCATCAATAATAGGATCATTAGCAACAGCAGCAGCCCAACACCAGCAGAAACAGCAGCAACAACAACTGCAGCAGCAGCACAACAGCAAAACCACGAGCAGCTGCAGCTGCTTCAGCAGCAACAACAGCAGCAAGAGCAGCAAATGCAACAGCAACACCAGCAGCACCAGTTGCAGCAACATAAGCAGCCATAGCAACAACAGCAGCAGCAGAAGCAACATCAGCAACAGGAACAGCAAAATCAGCAATAGCAACAGCAGCAAATGCAACAGCAGCAAAAGGAACAGCAACTGCAGCCGCAGCAGCAACAGCAAAAGCAAGAGCATGACCAGCAACATCAGGAGCAGCGGCAGCAACAACAGCAGTAACAGGAATATTAGCAATATCAGCTACAACTGCAGCAGCAGCAAAAACAGCAACAACAGCAGCAGCAACATGAGCAACAGCAGCAAAAACAGCAGCAGCAGCAACAGCAACAGTAATAGCCGCTACAGAAGCAGGTACAGCAACAGCAAAAACAGCTTTAGCTACACCACCAGCAACACTAACAGCAACAGTAAACAACAGCAGCATTAACTGCAAGAGCAGAAAATCAGCAGCAACAACAACAGCAACAGCTGCCAGAACAGCACCAACAGCAGCAGCAGCAGCAACAGGAACAGCAAGAACAGCAACAGCAATAGCAACAGCAGCAACAGCAGCAGCAGAAACACAAGCAAATCGACCACAGCACCAACATCAACAGCAGCAGCAATAACAGCTGCAGCAACAGCAACAGCAACAGCAGCAACAGCAACATCAACAGGAGCAACATGAACAGCAGCAGCAGGAACTGCAACAGCAGCAGCAGCGACATCAGCAGCCGCAACAGCAACAGTACAGGAGCAGCAGTGGCAGCAAGAACTTCAGTAATAGGATCATCAGCATAAGCAACAGCAGCAGCCGAAACAGCAGCAGCAGCAAAAACAACTGCAGCAGCAGCCGCAAAAGCAAGACCAGCAGCAACTGCAGCTGCTTCAGCAGAAACAACAGCAGCAAGAGCAGCAAATGCAACAGCAACACCAGCAACATCAGCAGCAACAACAGCAACAGCATCAGCACAAACAGCAGCAGCAACAACAATAACAGCAGCAGTAGCAATTCAGCAGCTGCTTCAGCAACAACAGCCAAAGGATCAGCAACAGCAGTAGCAACAGCAACAGCAGCCAAAGGAACAGCAACGGCCGTAGCATCAGCAACAGCAGCAACAGCATTAGCAGCAACAGCAGGAGCAGCGTAAGCAAGAACAGCAGTAACAGGAATATCAGCAACAGCAGCAGCAGCAACAGCTTAACCAGCAACAGGAAGAGTAGCGGCAGCAGCAACATCAGTAATAGGATCATCATCATCAGCAGCAACAACTACTGCAGCAGCTGCAGCAACAGCACACCAGCAGCAACTGCAGCTGCTTCAGCAGGAACAACAGCAGCAAGAGCAGCAAATGCAACAGCAACACCAGCAACATAAGCAGCTGCAACAGCGGCAGCCACAGCAACAACAGCAACAGCAGCAACAGCAGCAAAAGGAACAGCAACCGCAGCTGCAGCTGCAGCAACAGCAGTAGCAACAGCATCAGCAGCAACAGCAACAGCATTACCAGCACCAGCAGGAGCAGCAGCAGCTACAAAAGCAGTAACAGGAATATCAGCAACAGCAGCAATAGCAGCTACATCAACTGCATCAGCAGCAACAGCAGCAGCAACCTCACCAACAGCAACAGCAGCAGCAGTAAAAGCAAAAGCAACACCAGCAACATCAGCAGCAGCAACAACAACAGCAGCAGGAAAAAGAGCAAAAGCAACAACAGCAGCAACAGCAGGAGCTGCAGCAGAAACAACAGCAAGAGAAGCATAATAAGCAGCAACAGCAACAGCATCAGCAACAGCAACAGCAACAGCAGCAACAGCAGCAGGAACAGCAGCAGCAACAGCAGCAGCAAAAGCTGCAACAGGAACAGCAACAAGAGCAGCAACAGCAGCAACAGGATCAGCAACAGCAGCAGCAACGGCAGCAGCAAAAGCAACATTTGCAAAATCCTCAGCAACAGCAGCAGCAACAACTGCAACAGCAACAGCAGCAGCAATAGCAGCAACAACAGCAGCGGAAACACGAGCAACCATGCCGCAGCAGCAAATTCAACAGGATCAGCAACAGCAACAGCAGCAGCAACAGCAGCAGCAAAAGCAACAGTAGCAAAATCATCAGCAACAGCAGCAGGAAGAGCAGCAACAAGAGCAGCAACAGAAACAGCAACAGCAACAGCAGCAGCAACAGCAACAGGATCAGCTGCAACAGGAACAGCAACAACAGCAGCAACTGCAGCAATAGGCTCAGAAACAGCAACAGCCGCAACAGCCGCAACAGCAGCAGAAACAACAACTGCAGCTGCAGCTGCAACAGCTACAGCAGCAGTTGCAACAGCAGCAGCAAGATCAGTAACAGCAACATCAACAGGAGCAACATGAACAGCAGCAGCAGGAACAGCAGCAGCAGCAGTGACAAAAGCAGCAGCAACAGCAACAGCCCAGGAGGAGCAGTGGCAGCAAGAACCTCAGTAATAGGAGCAGACACAACAGCAGCAGAAGCAAAAAACAATTGCAGCAGCAGCAACAGCAACAGCATCAGCAAGAGCAGCAGCAGCAACAACAGCAGCAACAGTAACAGCAACAGCAGCAGACACAACAGCAGCAGCAGCAAAAACAACTGCAGCAGCAGCAACAGCAACAGCATCAGCAAGAGCAGCAGCAGCAACAACAGCAGCAACAGTAACAGCAACAAGAGCCAAAGGAACAGCAACAGCAGTAGCATCAGCCACAGCAGCCAAAGGAACAGCAACAGCAGTAGCATCAGCAACAGCAGCAACAGCATTAGCAGCAACAGCAGGAGCAGCATCAGCAAGAACAGCAGTAACAGGAATATCAGCAACAGCAGCAGCAGCAACAGCTTAACCAGCAACAGGAAGAGTAGTGGCAGCAGCAACATCAGTAATAGGATCATCAGCATCAGCAGCAGCAACAACAACTGCAGCAGCTGCAGCAACAGCACACCAGCAACATCAGCAGCAGCAACAGTGGCAGCCATAGCAACAACAGCAACAGCAGCAACAGCAGCAAAAGGAACAGCAACTGCAGCTGCAGCAGCAGCAACAGCAGCAGCAACAGCATCAGCAGCAACAGCAACAGCAGTACCAGCAACAGCAGGAGCAGCAGCAGCTACAAAAGCAGTAACAGGAATATCAGCAACAGCAGCAATAGCAGCTACATCAACTGCATCAGCAGCAAAAACATCAGCAGCAACAGCAGCAGCAACCGTACCAACAGCAACAGCAGCAGCCGCAGTAAAAGCAAAAGCAACACCAGCAACATCAGCAGCAGCAACAACAACAGCAGCAGGAAAAAGAGCAAAAGCAACAAGAGCAGCAACAGCAGGAGCTGCAGCAGCAACAACAGCAAGAGAAACATAATAAGCAGCAACAGCAGCAGCAATAGAAACAGGATCAGCTGCAACAGGAACAGCAACAACAGCAGTAACAGCAGCAACAGGCTCAGCAACAGCAACAGCCGCAACAGCAGCTGAAACAACATCTGCAGCTGCAGCTGCAACAGCAACAGCAGCAGTCGCAACAGCAGCAGCAGCAAAAACAACTGCAGCAGCAACAACAGCAGCAAGATCATCAAACGCAACAGCAACACCAGCAACATTAGCAGCAACAACAGCAACAGCATCAGCAAAAACAGCAGCAGTAGCAGCAGCAACAATAACAGCAGCAGTAGCAACAGCAGCAACAGCAGCATCAACAGGAGCGACATGAACAGCAGCAGCGGGAACAGCAACAGCAGCAGCAGCGACATCAGCAGCAGCAACAGCAACAGCACAGGTGGAGCAGTGGCAGTAAGAACTTCAGTAATAGGATCATCAGCAGCAGCATCAGCCGCAACAACAGCAGAAACAACAACTGCAGCTGCAGCTGCAACAGCAACAGCAACAGTCACAACAGCAGCAGCAGCAAAACAACGGCAGCAGCAGCAACAGCAACACCAGCAGCAACAGCAGCTGCTTCAGCAGCAACAACAGCAGCAAGAGCAGCAAATGCAACAGCAACACCAGCAACATCAGCAGCAACAACAGCAACAGCATCAGCAAGAGCAGCAGCAGCAACAACTGCAGCAACAGTAACAACAACAGTAGCAACAGCAGGAGCTGCAGCAGCAACAAGAGCCAAAGGAACAGCAACAGCAGTAGCATCAGCAACAGCAGCCAAAGGAACAGCAACAGCAGCAGCATCAGCAACAGCAGCAACAGCATTAGCAGCAACAGCAGGAGCAGCGGCAGCAACAACAGCAGTAACAGGAATATCAGCATTATCAGCTACAACAACTGCAGCAGCAGCAAAACAGCAACAACAGTAGCAGCAACATGAGCAACAGCAGCAAGAGCAACAGCAGCAGCAGCACCAACTGCAGCAGCAGCAACAGCAACAGCAACAGCAATAGCCGCTACAGAGGAAGGTACAACAACCGGAAAAACAGCTTTAGCAACACCACCAGCAACACTAACCGCAACAGTAGCAACAGCAGTATCAACAGCAAGAGAAGAAAAATCAGCAGCAACAACAACAGCAACAGCTGCCACAACAGCAGCACCAGCAGCAACAGCAGCAACAGCAGCAGCAGAAACACCAGCAAACCAGCCACAGCAGCAACATCAAAAGCAACAGCAATAACAGCTGCAGCAACAGCAACAGCAACAGCAACATCAAAAGGAGCAACATGAACAGCAGCAGCAGGAACAGCAACAGCAGCAACAGAAACACCAGCAGCAACTGCAGCTGCTTCAGCAGCAACAACAGCAGCAAGAGCAGCAAATGCAACAGCAACACCAGCAACATCAGCAGCAACAACAGCAACAGCATCAGCACAAACAGCAGCAGCAACAACAATAACAGCAGCAGTAGCAAAAGCAGCAGCTGCTTCAGCAACAACAGCCAAAGGATCAGCAACAGCAGTAGCATCAGCAACAGCAGCCAAAGGAACAGCAACAGCAGCAGCATCAGCAACAGCAGCAACAGCATTAGCAGCAACAGCAGGAGCAGCGTCAGCAAGAACAGCAGTAACAGGAATATCAGCAGCAACAGCTGCAACAGCTTTACAAGCAGCAGGAGGAGCAGCGGCAGCAACAGCATCAGTAAAAGGATCATCAGCAAAAGCAGCAGCCCAACACCAGCAGAAACAGCAGCAACAACAACTGCAGCAGCAGCAGCAACAGCAACACCAGCAGCAACTGCAGCTGCTTAAGCAGCAACAACAGCAGCAAGAGCAGCAAATGCAACAGCAACACCAGCAGCATCAGCTGCAGCAACATAAGCAGCCATAGCAACAACAGCAACAGCAATAGCAGCAAAAGGAACAGCAAACACAGCCGCAGCAGCAACAGCAACAGCAACAGCATAAGCAGCAACATCAGGAGCAGCGGCAGCAACAACAGCAGTAACAGGAATATCAGCAATATCAGCTACAACAACTGCAGCAGCAGCAAAACAGCAACAACAGTAGCAGCAACATGAGCAACAGCAGCAACAGCAACAGCAGCAGCAGCACCAATTGCAGTAGCAGCAACAGCAACAGCGATAGCCGCTACAGAAGAAGGTACAGCAGCAGCAAAAACAGCTTTAGCAACACCACCAGCAACACAAACAGCAACAGTAGCAGCAGCAGCATCAACAGCAAGAGCAGAAAAATCAGCAGCAACAACATTAGCAACAGCTGCCACAACAGCAGCAACAGCAGCAACGGGAGCAGAAAGAACAGCAACAGCAAAAGCAGCAACAGCAGCAGCAGAAACACCAGAAAACCGGCCACAGCAGCAACATCAACAGCAGCAGCAATAACAGCTGCAGCCACAGCAACAGCAACAGCAACATCAAAAGGAGCTACACGAACAGCAGCAGCAGGAACAGCAACAGCAGCAGCAGCGACATCAGCAGCAGCAACAGCAACAGCACAGGAGCAGCAGTGGCGGCAAGAACTTCAGTAATAGGATCATCAGCAACAGCAACAGACGCAACAGCAGCAGAAACAACAACTGCAGCTGCAGCTGCAAAAGCAACAGCAGCAGTCGCAACAGCAGCAGCAGCAAAAAGAACTGAAGCAGCATCAACAGCAACACCAGCAACAACTGCACCTGCTTCAGCAGCAACAACAGCAGCAATAGCAGCAAACGCAACAGCAACACCAGCAACATCAGCAGCAACAACAGCAACAGCTTCAGCAAGAACAGAAGCAGCAACAACAATAACAGCAGCAGTAGCAACAGCAGGAGCTGCAGCAGCAACAAGAGCCAAAGGAACAGCAACAGCAGTAGCATCAGCAACAGCAGCCAAAGGAACAGCAACAGCAGTATCATCAGCAACAGCAGCAACAGCATTAGCAGCAACAGCAGGAGCATCGTAAGCAAGAACAGCAGTAACAGGAATATCAGCAACAGCAGCAGGAGCAACAGCTTTACCAGCAACAGGAGGAGAAGCGGCAGCAGCAACATCAGGAATAGGATCATCATCAGCAGCAGCAGCAACAACAACTGCAGCAGCTGCAGCAACAGCAACATCAGCAGCAGCTGCAGCTGCTTCAGCAGCAACAACAGCAGCAAGAGCAGCAAATGCAACAGCAAAACCAGCAACATCAGCAGCAGCAACATCGGCAGCCATAGCAATAACAGCAACAGCAGGAACAACAGCAACAGGAGCAGCAAAAACATCAAGAGCAACAGCAGCAACAGCAACAGCAGCAAAAGGAACAGCAACCGCAGCCGCAGCAGCAACAGCAGCAGCAACAGCATCAGCAGCAACAGCAACAGCATTACCAGCAAGAACAGGTGCAGCAGCAGCAACAACAGCAGTAACAGGAATATCAGCAACAACAGCAATAGCAACAACAACAACTGCAGCAGCAGCAAAAACAGCAGCAGCAACAGCAGCAGCAACCGTACCAGCAGCAACAGCAGCAGCAGCAGCAAATGCAAAAGCAACACCAGCAACATCATCAGCAGTAACAACAACAGCAGCAGGAAAATCAGCAAAAGCAACAGGGGCACCAACAGCAGGAGCTGCAGCAGCAACAACAGCCAAAGCAACAGCAACAGCAGTAGCATCAGCAACAGCAGACAAAGGAACAGCAACAGCAGCAGCAGCAGCAACAGCAGCAACAGCATTAGCAGCAACAGCAGGAGCAGCGTCAGCAATAACAGCAGTAACAGGAATATCAGCAGCAACAGCTGCAACAGCTTTACAAGCAGCAGGAGGAGCAGCGGCAGCAACAGCATCAGTAAAAGGATCATCAGCAAAAGCAGCAGCCCAACACCAGCAGAAACAGCAGCAACAACAACTGCAGCAGCAGCAACAGCAACACCAGCAGCAACTGCAGCTGCTTAAGCAGCAACAACAGCAGCAAGAGCAGCAAATGCAAAAGCAACACCAGCAGCATCAGCTGCAGCAACATAAGCAGCCATAGCAACAACAGCAACAGCAACAGCAGCAAAAGGAACAGCAAACACAGCCGCAGCAGCAACAGCAACAGCAACAGCATAATCAGCAACATCAGGAGCAGCGGCAGCAACAACAGCAGTAACAGGAATATCAGCAATATCAGCGACAACAACTATAGCAGCAGCAAAACAGCAACAACAGCAGCAGCAACATGAGCAACAGCAGCAACAGCAACAGCAGCAGCAGCACCAATTGCAGTAGCAGCAACAGCAACAGCGATAGCCGCTACAGAAGAAGGTACAGCAACAGCAAAAACAGCTTTAGCATCACCACCAGCAACACTAACAGCAACAGTAGCAACAGCAGCATCAACAGTAAGAGCAGAAAAATCAGCAGCAACAACAATAGCAACAGCTGCCACAACAGCAGCAACAGCAGCAACGGGAGCAGCAAGAACAGCAACAGCAACAGCAGCAGCAGAAACACCAGCAAACCGGCCACAGCAGCAACATCAACAGCAGCAGCAATAACAGCTGCAGCCACAGCAACAGCAACAGCAACATCAAAAGGAGCTACATGAACAGCAGCAGCAGGAACAGCAACAGCAGCAGCAGCGACATCAGCAGCAGCAACAGCAACAGCACAGGAGCAGCAGTGGCGGCAAGAACTTCAGTAATAGGATCATCAGCAACAGCAACAGCCGCAACATCAGCAGAAACAACAACTGCAGCTGCAGCTGCAACAGCAACAGCAGCAGTCGCAACAGCAGCAGCAGCAAAAACAACTGAAGCAGCAACAGCAGCAACACCAGCAACAACTGCACCTGCTTCAGCAGCAACAACAGCAGCAATAGCAGCAAACGCAACAGCAACAGCATCAGCAAGAACAGCAGCAGCAACAACAATAACAGCAGCAGTAGCAACAGCAGGAGCTGCAGCAGTAACAATAGCCAAAGGAATAGCAACAGCAGTAGCATCAGCAACAGCAGCCAAAGGAACAGCAACAGCAGTATCATCAGCAACAGCAGCAACAGCATTAGCAGCAACAGCAGGAGCAGCGTAAGGAAGAACAGCAGTAACAGGAATTTCAGCAACAGCAGCAGGAGCAACAGCTTTACCAGCAACAGGAGGAGAAGCGGCAGCAGCAACATCAGGAATAGGATCATCATCAGCAGCAGCAGCAACAACAACTGCAGCAGCTGCAGCAACAGCAACATCAGCAGCAGCTGCAGCTGCTTCAGCAGCAACAACAGCAGCAAGAGCAGCAAATGCAACAGCAAAACCAGCAACATCAGCAGCAGCAACATCGGCAGCCATAGCAATAACAGCAACAGCAGGAACAACAGCAACAGGAGCAGCAAAAACATCAAGAGCAACAGCAGCAACAGCAACAGCAGCAAAAGGAACAGCAACCGCAGCCGCAGCAGCAACAGCAGCAGCAACAGCATCAGCAGCAACAGCAACAACATTACCAGCAACAGCAGGAGCAGCAGCTGCAACAACAGCAGTAACAGGAATATCAGCAACAACAGCAATAGCAACAACAACAACTGCAGCAGCAGCAAAAACAGCAGCAGCAACAGCAGCAGCAACCGTACCAGCAGCAACAGCAGCAGCAGCAGCAAATGCAAAAGCAACACCAGCAACATCATCATCAGTAACAACAACAGCAGCAGGAAAATCAGCAAAAGCAACAAGAGCACCAACAGCAGAAGCTGCAGCAGCAACAACAGCAAGAGCAGCATAATAAGCAGCAGCAGCAAGAGCATCAGCCACCGCAACAGCAGCAGCAGCAACAGCATCAGCAACAGCAGCTTCAAAAGCTGCAACATGAACAGCAGCAACAGCAGCACAGGATCAGCCACAGGAATAGCAACAGCCGCAGCAACAGCAGCAGCAAAAGCAACAGTTGCAAAATCCTCAGCAACAGCTGCAAGAACAGCAAAGGCAACAGCAACAGCAGCAACAGCAACAGCAGCAGCCAGAGCAACTGCAGGAACAGCAGCAGCAGAAACAAAAGCAAACATGCCGCAGCAGCAACAACAGCAGGATCAGCAACAGCAGCAGCAACAGCAGCAGCAACAGCGGCAGCAAAAGCAACAGTAGCAAAATCATCAGCAACAGCAGCAGGAAGAGCAGCAACAGCAGCAGCAGCAACAGCAAAAGCAACAGCAGAAGCAGCAACAACAACAGCAGCCATAGCCACAGCACCAACAACAGCACCAGAAACACCAGCAAACCTGCCGCAGCAGCAACATCAACAACAGCAGCAACAGCAACAGTGGCAACAGCAGCAGCAACAGCAGCAGCAATAACAGCTGCAGCAACAGCAACAGCAGCAACATGAACAGCAGCAGCAGGAACAGCAACAGCAGCAGCAGCAACAGGAACAGTAGCAACAGCAGGAGCAGTGGCAGCAACAGCAGCAACATCAGCAACAGCAGCAACAGAAACAGCAGTAGCAGCAACAGTAGCAACAGCAGCTGCAAAAACAGCAGCAGCAGCAACAGCAACAGGATCAGCCACAGCAACAGGTTCAGCAGCAGCAGCAAAAGCAGCAGCAACAGCAGGAGCAACATCAACAGTGGCAACTGCAGCAGCAACAGCAGCAGCAGCAACATCAGCAGCAGCAGCTGCAATAGCAACAGTAGCAGCCACAACTGGAGCAGCAGCAACAGCAACACCAGCAGCAACTGCAGCACCTTCAGCATTAACAACAGCAGCATGAGCAGCAAAATCAACAGCAACACTAGCAAAATCAGCAGCAGCAACCGCAACAGCATCAGCAAGAACAGCAGTCACAGGAATATCAGCTACAGCAGCAGTGGCAGCAGATTTACAAGCAGCAGGTGGAGCAGTGGCAGCAACAGCGTCCGTAATATGATCATCAGCAACAGCAACAGCCCAACACCAGGAGAAACAGCAGCAACAACAACTGCAGCAGCTGCAGCAACAGCAAAACCAGCACCAACTGCAGCTGCTTCAGCAGCAACAACAGCAGCAAGATAAGCAAATGCAGCAGCAACACCAGCAACATCAGCAGCAGCAACAGCGGCAGCCATAGCAACAACAACAACAGCAGCAACAAAAGCAACAGTTGCAAAATCCTCAGCAACAGCAGCAGGAACAGCAGCAACAATAGCAGCAGCAGCAAGTGCAACAGCAACATCAGCAGCAGCAACAGCAACAGCAAAAGCAGCAGCCACAACTGCAGCAGCAGGTACAACAATTGTAGCAGCAGCAGCAACAGCAACACGAGCAGCAACTGCAGCACCTTCAGCAGTAACAACAGCAGCAGGAGCAGCAAAATCAACAGCAACACCAGCAGAATCAGCAGCAGCAATAGCAACGGCATCAGCAAGAACAGAAGCAGCAATAACAGCAGCAACAGTAAAAGCAACAGTAGCAACAGCAGGAGCTGCAGCAGCAACAAAAGTCAAAGGAACAGCAAAGCAGTAGCATCAGCAACAGCAGCCAAAGGTACAGCAACAGCAGTAGCATCAGCAACAGCAGCAGCAGCAACCGCTTTACCAGCAACAGCAGGAGAAGCGTCAGCAAGAACAGCAGTAACAGGAATATCAGCAGCAGCAGAGGCAGCAACAGCATCAATAATAGGATCATTAGCAACAGCAGCAGCCCAACACCAGCAGAAACAGCAGCAACAACAACTGCAGCAGCAGCACAACAGCAAAACCACGAGCAACTGCAGCTGCTTCAGCAGCAACAACAGCAGCAAGAGCAGCAAATGCAACAGCAACACCAGCAGCATCAGTTGCAGCAACATAAGCAGCCATAGCAACAACAGCAACAGCAGAAGCAGCATCAGCAACCGGAACAGCAAAAATAGCAATAACAACAGCAGCAAATGCAACAGCAGCAAAAGGAACAGCAACTGCAGCCGCAGCAGCAACAACAACAGCAAGAGCAAAACCAGCAACATCAGGAGCAGCGGCAGCAACAACAGCAGTAACAGAAATATTAGCAATATCAGCTACAACTGCAGCAGCAGCAAAAACAGCAACAACAGCAGCAGCAACATGAGCAACAGCAGCAAAAACAGCAGCAGCAGCAACAGCAACAGTGATAGCCGCTACAGAAGCAGGTACAGCAACAGCAAAAACAGCTTTAGCTACACCACCAGCAACACTAACAGCAACAGTAGCAACAGCAGCATTAACAGCAAGAGCAGAAAAATCAGCAGCAACAACAACAGCAACAGCTATAGCAACAGCAGCAACAGCAGCAGCTGAAACACCAGCAAACCGACCGCAGCACCAACATCAACAGCAGCAGCAATAACAGCTGCAGCAACAGCAACAGCAACAGCAGCAACAGCAACATCAACAGGAGCAAGATGAACAGCAGCAGCAGGAACTGCAACAGCAGCAGCAGCGACATCAGCAGCAGCAACAGCAACAGTACAGGAGCAGCAGTGGCAGCAAGAACTTCAGTAATAGGATCATCAGCATAAGCAACAGCCGCAACCGCAGCAGAAACAACAACTGCAGCTGCAGCTGCAATAGCAACAGCAGCAGCCGCAACAGCAGCAGCAGCAAAAACAACTGCAGCAGCAGCAGCAAAAGCAAGACCAGCAGCAACTGCAGCTGCTTCAGCAGCACAACAGCAGCAAGAGCAGCAAATGCAACAGCAACACCAGCAACATCAGCAGCAACAACAGCAACAGCATCAGCAAAAACAGCAGCAGCAACAACAATAACTGCAGCAGTAGCAAAAGCAGCAGCTGCTTCAGCAACAACAGCCAAAGGATCAGCAATAGCAGTAGCATCAGCAACAGCAGCCAAAGGAACAGCAACGGCCGTAGCATCAGCAACAGCAGCAACAGCATTAGCAGCAACAGCAGGAGCAGCGTAAGCAAGAACAGCAGTAACAGGAATATCAGCAACAGCAGCAGCAGCAACAGCTTAACCCGCAACAGGAGGAGAAGCGGCAGCAGCAACGTCAGTAATAGGAACATCATCATCAGCAGCAGCAACAGCAACTGCAGCAGCTGCAGCAACAGCACACCAGCAGCAACTGCAGCTGCTTCAGCAGGAACAACAGCAGCAAGAGCGGCAGCAAAAGCAACAGTAGCAAAACCTTCAGCAACAGCAGCAGGAAGAGCAGCAACAACAGCAGCAGCAGCAACAGCAAAAGCAACAGCAGCAGCAGCAACAAAAACAGCAGCCGTAGCCACAGCACCAACAACAGCAGCAGAAACACCAACAAACCTGCTGCAGCAGCAACATCAACAACAGCAGCAGCAGCAACAGTGGCAACAGCAGCAGCAACAGCAGCAGCAATAACAGCTGCAGCAACAGCAACAGCAGCAACATGAACAGCAGCAGCAGGAACAGCAACAACAGGAGCAGCATCAGGAATGGTAGCAACAGCAGGAGCAGTGGCAGCAACAGCAGCAACATCAGCAACAGCAGCAACAGAAACAGCAGTAGCAGCAACAGTAGCAACAGCAGCTGCAACAACAGCAGCAACAGCAGCAACAGGATCAGCGACAGCAACAGGAAAAGCAGCAGCAGCAAAAGCAGCAGCAACAGCAGGAGCAACATCAACAGTAGCAACTGCAGCAGCAACAGCAGCACCAGCAACATCAGCAGCAGCAACAGCAATAGCAACAGCAGCAGCCACAACTGCAGAAGCAGCAAAAATAACTGCAGCAGCAGCAACAGCAACACCAGCAGCAACTGCAGCACCTTCAGCATTAACAACAGCAGCATGAGCAGCAAAATCAACAGCAACACTAGCAAAATTAGCAGCAGCAACACCAACAGCATCAGCAAGAGCAGCAGTCACAGGAATATCAGCTACAGCAGCAGTGGCAGCAGCTTTACCAGCAGCAGGTGGAGCAGCGGCAGCAACAGCGTCAGTAATAGGATGATCAGCAACAGCAACAGCCCAACACTAGGAGAAACAGCAGCAACAACAACTGCAGCAGCTGCAGCAACAGCAAAACCAGCACCAACTGCAGCTGCTTCAGCAGCAACAACAGGAGCAAGAGCAGCAAATGGAGCAGCAACACCAGCAACATCAGCAGCAGCAACAGCGGCAGCCATAGCAACAACAGCAACAGCAGCAACAGCAGCAACAAAAGCAGCAACAGGATAAGCAACTGCAACAGCAACAGCAGCAGCAACAGCAGCAGCAAAAGCAACAGTTGCAAAATCCTCAGCAACAGCAGCAGGAACAGCAGCAACAATAGCAGCAGCAGCAACTGCAACAGCAACATCAGCAGCAGCAACAGCAACAGCAAAAGCAGCAGCCACAACTGCAGCAGCAGGTAAAACAACTGTAGCAGCAGCAGCAACAGCAACACAAGCAGCAACTGCAGCACCTTCAGCAGTAACAACAGCAGCAGGAGCAGCAAAATCAACAGCAACACCAGCAGAATCAGGAGCAGCAACAGCAACAGCATCAGCAAGAACAGCAGCAGCAACAACAGCAGCAACAGTAAAAGCAACAGTAGCAACAGCAGGAGCTGCAGCAGCAACAACAGCCAATGGAACAGCAACAGCAGTAGCATCAGCAACAGCAGCCAAAGGTACAGCAACAGCAGTAGCATCAGCAACAGCAGCAGCAGCAACCGCTTTAACAGCAACAGCAGGAGAAGCGTCAGCAAGAACAGCAGTAACACGAATATCAGCAGCAGCAGGAACAGCATCAATAATAGGATCATTAGCAACAGCAGCAGCCCAACACCAGCAGAAACAGCAGCAACAACAACTGCAGCAGCAGCACAACAGCAAAACCACGAGCAACTGCAGCTGCTTAAGCAGCAACAACAGCAGCAAGAGCAGCAAATGCAACAGCAACACCAGCAGCATCAGCTGCAGCAACATAAGCAGCCATAGCAACAACAGCAACAGCAGAAGCAACATCAGCAACAGGAACAGCAAAAACAGCAATAGCAACAGCAGCAAAAGGAACAGCAACCGCAGCTGCAGCAGCAACAGCAACAGCAAGAGCATAACCAGCAACATCAGGAGCAGCGGCAGCAACAGCAGCAGTAACAGGAATATTAGCAATATCAGCTACAACTGCAGCAGCAGCAAAAACAGCAACAACAGCAGCAGCAACATGAGCAACAGCAGCAAAAACAGCAGCAGCAGCAACAGCAACAGTGATAGCCACTATAGAAGCAGGTACAGCAACAGCAAAAACAGCTTTAGCTACACCACCAGCAACACTAACAGCAAGAGTAGCAACAGCAGCATTAACAGCAAGAGCAGAAAAATCAGCAGCAACAACAACAGCAACAGCTGCCAGAACAGCACCAACAGCAGCAGCAGCAGCAGCAACAGGAACAGCAAGAACAGCAACACCAATAGCAACAGCAGCAACAGCAGCAGCAGAAACACCAGCAAACCGACCACAGCACCAACATCAACAGCAGCAGCAATAACAGCTGCAGCAACAGCAGCAACAACAACATCAACAGGAGCAACATGAACTGCAGCAACAGGAACTGCAACAGCAACAGCGACATCAGCAGCAGCAAAAACAACAGTACAGGAGCAGCACTGGCAGCAAGAACTTCAGTAATAGGATCATCAGCATAAGCAACAGCTGCAACAGCAGCAGAAACAACAACTGCAGCTGCAGCTGCAATAGCAACAGCAGCAGCTGCAACAGCAACAGCAGCAAAAACAACTGCAGCAGCAGCAGCAAAAGCAAGACCAGCAGCAACTGCAGCTGCTTCAGCAGCAACAACAGCAGCAAGAGCAGCAAATGCAACAGCAACACCAGCAACATCAGCAGCAGCAACAGCAACAGCATCAGCAAAAACAGCAGCAGCAACAACAATAACAGCAGCAGTAGCAAAAGCAGCAGCTGCTTCAGCAACAACAGCCAAAGGATCAGCAACAGCAGTAGCATCAGCAACAGCAGCCAAAGGAACAGCAACAGCCGTAGCATCAGCAACAGCAGCAACAGCATTAGCAGCAACCGCAGGAGCAGCGTAAGCAAGAACAGCAGTAACAGGAATATCAGCAACAGCAGCAGCAGCAACAGCTTAACCAGCAACAGGAGGATTAGCGGCAGAGCAACATCAATAATAGGATCATCATCATCAGCAGCAGCAACAACAACTGCAGCAGCTGCAGCAACAGCACACCAGCAGCAACTGCGGCTGCTTCAGCAGGAACAACAGCAGCAAGAGCAGCAAATGCAACAGCAACACCAGTAACATCAGCAGCAGCAACAACTACAGCCGCAGGAAAAAGAGCAAAAGCAACAACAGCAGCAACAGCAGGAGCTGCAGCAGAAACAACATCAAGAGAAGCATAATAAGCAGCAACAGCAACAGCAGCAGCAACAGCAACAGCAGCAACAGCAGCAGCAACAGCAACAGCAGCAGCAACAGCAACAGCAGCAACAGCAGCAGCAACAGCAGCAGCAACAGCAGCAGCAAATGCTGCAACAGGAACAGCAACAAGAGCAGGAACAGCAGCAGCAAGAGCATCAGCAGCAACAGCAACAGCATTACCAGCATCAGCAGGAGCAGCAGCAGCTACAAAAGCAGTAACAGGAATATCAGCAACAGCAGCAATAGCAGCAGCAAAATCATCAGCAGCAACAGCAGCAGCAACATTACCAACAGCAACAGCAGCAGCAGCAGTAAAAGCAAAAGCAACACCAGCAACATCAGCAGCAGCAACAACAACAGCAGCAGGAAAAGGAGCAAAAGCAACAACAGCAGCAACAGTAGGAGCTGCAGCAGAAACAACAGCAAGAGAAGCATAATAAGCAGCAACAGCAACAGCAGCAGCAACAGCAACAGCAGCAACAGCAGCAGCAACAGCAGCAACAACAACAGCAGCAGGAAAAGGAGCAAAAGCAACAACAGCAGCAACAGTAGGAGCTGCAGCAGAAACAACAGCAAGAGAAGCATAATAAGCAGCAACAGCAACAGCAGCAGCAACAGCAACAGCAACAGCAGCAACAGCAGCAGCAACAGCAGCAGCAACAGCAGCAGCAAAAGCTGCAACAGGAACAGCAACAAGAGCAGCAACAGCAGCAACAGGATCAGCAACAGCAGCAGCAAATGCAGCAGCAACAGCAGCAGCAAAAGCAACATTTGCAAAATCCTCAGCAACAGCAGCAGCAACAACTGCAACAGCAACAGCAGCAGCAATAGCAGCAACAACAGCAGCAGAAACACGAGCAAACATGCCGCAGCAGCAAATTCAACAGGATCAGCAACAGCAACAGCAGCAGCAACAACAGCAGCAAAAGCAACAGTAGCAAAATCATCAGCAACAGCAGCAGGAAGAGCAGCAACAAGAGCAGCAACAGCAACAGCAACAGCAACAGCAGCAGCAACAGCAACAGGATCAGCTGCAACAGGAACAGCAACAACAGAAGCAACAGCAGCAATAGGCTCAGCACAGCAACAGCCGCACCAGCAGCAGAAACAAGAACTGCAGCTGCAGCTGCAACAGCAACAGCAGCAGTCGCAACAGCAGCAGCAGCAAAAACAACTGCAGCAGCAACAACAGCAGCAATATCAGTAACAGCAACATCAACAGGAGCAACATGAACAGCAGCAGCAGGAACAGCAACAACAGCAGCAGCGACAAAAGCAGCAGCAACAGCAACAGCCCAGGAGGAGCAGTGGCAGCAAGAACCTCAGTAATAGGATCATCAGCAACAGCAGCAGACACAACAGCAGCAGCAGCAAAAACAACTGCAGCAGCCGCAACAGCAACAGCATCAGCAAGAGCAGCAGCAACAACAACAGCAGCAACAGTAACAGCAACAGTAGCAACAGCAGGAGCTGCAGCAGCAACAAGAGCCAAAGGGACAGCAACAGCAGTAGCATCAGCTACAGCAGCCAAAGGAACAGCAACAGCAGTAGCATCAGCAACAGCAGCAACGGCATTAGCAGCAACAGCAGGAGCAGCGTCAGCAAGAACAGCAGTAACAGGAATATCAGCAACAGCAGCAGCAGCAACAGCTTAACCAGCAACAGGAGGAGTAGTGGCAGCAGCAACATCAGTAATCGCATCATCATCATCAGCAGCAGCAACAACAACTGCAGCAGCTGCAGCAACAGCACACCAGCAGCAACATCAGCAGCAGCAACATCAGCAGCCATAGCAACAACAGCAACAGCAGCAACAGCAGCAAAAGGAACAGCAACCGCAGCCGCAGCAGCAGCAACAGCAGCAGCAACAGCATCAGCAGCAACAGCAACAGCATTACCAGCAACAGCAGGAGCAGCAGCAGCAACAAAAGCAGTAACAGGAATATCAGCAACAGCAGCAATAGCAGCTACATCAGCTGCCTCAGCAGCAAAAACATCAGCAGCAACAGCAGCAGCAACCGTACCAACAGCAACAGCAGCAGCAGCAGTAAAAGCAAAAGCAACACCAGCAACATCAGCAGCAGCAACAACAACAGCAGCAGGAAAATCAGCAAAAGCAACAAGAGCAGCAACAGCAGGAGCTGCAGCAGCAACAACAGCAAGAGAAGCATAACAAGGAGCAGAAACAGCAGCAACAGCAGCAGCAACAGCAACAGGATCAGCTGCAACAGGAACAGCAACAACAGCAGCCACAGGCTCAGCAACAGCAACAGCCGCAACAGCAGCTGAAACAACAACTGCAGCTGCAGCTGCAACAGCAACAGCAGCAGTCGCAACAGCAGCAGCAGCAAAAACAACTGCAGCAGCTGCAGCAACAGCAACTTCAGCAGCAGCTGCAGCTGCTTCAGCAGCAACAACAGCAGCAAGAGCAGCAAATGCAACAGCAAAACCAGCAACATCAGCAGCAGCAACATCGGCAGCCATAGCAATAACAGCAACAGCAGGAACAACAGCAACAGGAGCAGCAAAAACATCAAGAGCAACAGCAGCAACAGCAACAGCAGCAAAAGGAACAGCAACCGCAGCCGCAGCAGCAACAGCAGCAGCAACAGCATCAGCAGCAACAGCAACAGCATTACCAGCAACAGCAGGAGCAGCAGCAGCAACAACAGCAGTAACAGGAATATCAGCAACAACAGCAATAGCAACAACAACAACTGCAGCAGCAGCAAAAACAGCAGCAGCAACAGCAGCAGCAACCGTACCAGCAGCAACAGCAGCAGCAACATCAGCAGCAGCAACAGCAATAGCAACAGCAGCAGCCACAACTGGAGCAGCAGCAACAGCAACACCAGCAGCAACTGCAGCACCTTCAGCATTAACAACAGCAGCATGAGCAGCAAAATCAACAGCAACACTAGCAAAATCAGCAGCAGCAACAGCAACAGCATCAGCAAGAACAGCAGTCACAGGAATATCAGCTACAGCAGCAGTGGCAGCAGATTTACCAGCAGCAGGTGGAGCAGTGGCAGCAACAGCGTCCGTAATATGATCATCAGCAACAGCAACAGCCCAACACCAGGAGAAACTGCAGCAACAACAACTGCAGCAGCTGCAGCAACAGCAAAACCAGCACCAACTGCAGCTGCTTCAGCAGCAACAACAGCAGCAAGAGCAGCAAATGGAGCATTAGCACCAGCAACATCAGCAGCAGCAACAGCGGCAGCCATAGCAACAACAGCAACAGCAGCAACAGCAGCAACAAAAGCAGCAACAGGATCAGCAACTGCAACAGCAACAGCAGCAGCAACAGCAGCAGCAAAAGCAACAGTTGCAAAATCCTCAGCAACAGCAGCAGGAACAGCAGCAACAATAGCAGCAGCAGCAACTGCAACAGCAACATCAGCAGCAGCAACAGCAACAGCAAAAGCAGCAGCCACAACTGCAGCAGCAGGTAAAACAACTGTAGCAGCAGCAGCAACAGCAACACGAGCAGCAACTGCAGCACCTTCAGCAGTAACAACAGCAGCAGGAGCAGCAAAATCAACAGCAACACCAGCAGAATCAGGAGCAGCAACAGCAACAGCATCAGCAAGAACAGCAGCAGCAACAACAGCAGCAACAGTAAAAGCAACAGTATCAACAGCATGAGCTGCAGCAGCAACAACAGCCAAAGGAACAGCAACAGCAGTAGCATCAGCAACAGCAGCCAAAGGTACAGCAACAGCAGTAGCATCAGCAACAGCAGCAGCAGCAACCGCTTTAACAGCAACAGCAGGAGAAGCGTCAGCAAGAACAGCAGTAACACGAATATCAGCAGCAGCAGCAGCAGCAACAGCATCAATAATAGGATCATTAGCAACAGCAGCAGCCCAACACCAGCAGAAACAGCAGCAACAACAACTGCAGCAGCAGCACAACAGCAAAACCACGAGCAACTGCAGTTGCTTAAGCAGCAACAACAGCAGCAAGAGCAGCAAATGCAACAGCAACACCAGCAGCATCAGCTGCAGCAAAATAAGCAGCCATAGCAACAACAGCAACAGCAGAAGCAACATCAGCAACAGGAACAGCAAAAACAGCAATAGCAACAGCAGCAACTGCAACAGCAACATCAGCAGCAGCAACAGCAACAGCAAAAGCAGCAGCCACAACTGCAGCAGCAGGTAAAACAACTGTAGCAGCAGCAGCAACAGCAACATGAGCAGCAACTGCAGCACCTTCAGCAGTAACAACAGCAGCAGGAGCAGCAAAATCAACAGCAACACCAGCAGAATCAGGAGCAGCAATAGCAACAGCATCAGCAAGAACAGCAGCAGCAACAACAGCAGCAACAGTAAAAGCAACAGTAGCAACAGCAGGAGCTGCAGCAGCAACAACAGCCAAAGGAACAGCAACAGCAGTAGCATCAGCAACAGCAGCCAAAGGTACAGCAACAGCAGTAGCATCAGCAACAGCAGCAGCAGCAACCGCTTTAACAGCAACAGCAGGAGAAGCGTCAGCAAGAACAGCAGTAACAGGAATATCATCAGCAGCAGCAGCAGCAGCAACAGCATCAATAATAGGATCATTAGCAACAGCAGCAGCCCAACACCAGCAGAAACAGCAGCAACAATAACTGCAGCAGCAGCACAACAGCAAAACCACGAGCAACTGCAGCTGCTTAAGCAGCAACAACAGCAGCAAGGGCAGCAAATGCAACAGCAACACCAGCAGCATCAGCTGCAGCAAGATAAGCAGCCATAGCAACAAAGCAACAGCAGAAGCAACATCAGCAACAGGAACAGCAAAAACAGCAATAGCAACAGCAGCAAATGCAACAGCAGCAAAAGGAACAGCAACCGCAGCCGCAGCAGCAACAGCAACAGCAAGAGCATAACCAGCAACATCAGGAGCAGCGGCAGCAACAACAGCAGTAACAGGAATATTAGCAATATCAGCTACAACTGCAGCAGCAGCAAAAACAGCAACAACAGCAGCAGCAACATGAGCAACAGCAGCAAAAACAGCAGCAGCAGCAACAGCAACAGTGATAGCCACTATAGAAGCAGGTACAGCAACAGCAAAAACAGCTTTAGCAACACCACCAGCAACACTAACAGCAACAGTAGCAACAGCAGCATCAACAGCAAGAGCAGAAGAATCAGCAGCAACAACAACAGCAACAGCTGCAACAACAGCAGCAACAGCAGCAGCAACAGCAGCAACGGGAGCAGCAAGAACAGCAACAGCAACAGCAGCAACAGTAGCAGCAGAAACAACAGCAAACCTGCCACAGCAGCAACATCAACAGCAGCAGCAATAACAGCTGCAGCAACAGCAACATCAAAAGGAGCAACATGAACAGCAGCAGCAGGAACAGCAACAGCAGCAACAGCAACACCAGCAGCAACTGCAGCTGCTTCAGCAGCAACAACAGCAGCAAGAGCAGCAAATGCAACAGCAACACAAGCAACATCAGCAGCAACAACAGCAACAGTATCAGCAAGAGCAGCAGCAGCAACAACTGCAGCAACAGTAACAGCAACAGTAGCAACAGCCGGATTAGGAGCAGCAACAAGAGCCAAAGGAACAGCAACAGCAGTAGCATCAGCAACAGCAGTCTAAGGAACAGCAACAGCAGTATCATCAGCAACAGCATCAACAGCATTAGAAGCAACAGCAGGAGCAGCGTCAGGAAGAACAGCAGTAACTGGAATATCAGCAGCAACAGCAGCAACAGCTTTACCAGCAGCAGGAGGAGCAGCGCCAGCAACAGCATCAGTAATAGGATCATCAGCAAAAACAACAGCCCAACACCAGCAGAAACAGCAGCAACAACAACTGCAGCAGCAGCAGCAACAGCAACACCAGCAGCAACTGCAGCACCTTCAGCATTAACAACAGCAGCATGAGCAGCAAAATCAACAGCAACACTAGCAAAATCAGCAGCAGCAACAGCAACAGCATCAGCAAGAACAGCAGTCACAGGAATATCAGCTACAGCAGCAGTGGCAGCAGCTTTACCAGCAGCAGGTGGAGCAGCGGCAGCAACAGCGTCAGTAATAGGATCATCAGCAACAGCAACAGCCCAACACCAGGAGAAACAGCAGCAACAACAACTGCAGCAGCTGCAGCAACAGCAAAACCAGCACCAACTGCAGCTGCTTCAGCAGCAACAACAGCAGCAAGAGGAGCAAATGCAGCTGCAACACCAGCAACATCAGCAGCAACAATAGCGGCAGCCATAGCAACAACAGCAACAGCAGCAACAGCAGCAACAAAAGCAGCAACAGCAGCAACAGGATCAGCAACTGCAACAGCAACAGCAGCAGCAACAGCAGCAGCAAAAGCAACAGTTGCAAAATCCTCAGCAACAGCAGCAGGAACAGCAGCAACAATAGCAGCAGCAACAACTGCAACAGCAACATCAGCAGCAGCAACAGCAACAGCAAAATCAGCAGCCACAACTGCAGCAGCAGGTAAAACAACTGTAGCAGCAAATGCAACAGCAACACCAGCAGCACCAGCTGCAGCAACATAAGCAGCCATAGCAACAACAGCAGCAGCAGAAGCAACATCAGCAACAGGAACAGCAAAAATAGCAATAGCAACAGCAGCAAATGCAACAGCAGAAAAAGGAACAGCAACTGCAGCTGCAGCAGCAACAGCAACAGCAAGAGCAAAACCAGCAACATCAGGAGCAGCAGCAGCAACAACAGCAGTAACAGGAATATTAGCAATATCAGCTACAACTGAAGCAGCAGCAAAAACAGCAACAACAGCAGCAGCAACATGAGCAACAGCAGCAAAAACAGCAGCAGCAGCAACAGCAACAGTGATAGCCGCTACAGAAGCAGGTACAGCAACAGCAAAAACAGCTTTAGCTACACCACCAGCAACACTAACAGCAAGAGTAGCAACAGCAGCATTAACAGCAAGAGCAGAAAAATCAGCAGCAACAACAACAGCAACAGCTGCCAGAACAGCACCAACAGCAATAGCAACAGCAGCAACAGCAGCAGCAGAAACACCAGCAAACCGACCGCAGCACCAACATCAACAGCAGAAGCTATAACAACTGCAGCAACAGCAACAGCAAAAGCAGCAACAGCAACATCAACAGGAGCAACATGAACAGCAGCAGCAGGAACTGCAACAGCAGCAGCGACATCAGCAGCAGCAACAGCAACAGTACAGGAGCAGCAGTGGCAGCAAGAACTTCAGTAATAGGATCATCAGCATAAGCAACAGCCGCAACAGCAGCAGAAACAACAACTGCAGCTGCAGCTGCAATAGCAACAGCAGCAGCCCAACATCAGCAGCAGCAAAAACAACTGCAGCAGCAGCAGCAAAAGCAAGACCAGCAGCAACTGCAGCTGCTTCAGCAGCAACAACAGCAGCAAGAGCAGCAAATGCAACAGCAACACCAGCAACATCAGCAGCAACAACAGCAACAGCATCAGCAAAAACAGCAGCAGCAACAACAATAACAGCAGCAGTAGCAAAAGCAGCAGCTGCTTCAGCAACAACAGCCAAAGGATCAGCAACAGCAGTAGCATCAGCAACAGCAGCCAAAGGAACAGCAACGGCCGTAGCATCAGCAACAGCATTAGCAGCAACAGCAGGAGCAGCGTAAGCAAGAACAGCAGTAACAGGAATATCAGCAACAGCAGCAGCAGCAACAGCTTAACCAGCAACAGGAGGAGTAGCAGCAGCGGCAACATCAGTAATAGGATCATCATCATCAGCAGCAGCAACAACAACTGCAGCAGCTGCAGCAACAGCTCACCAGCAGCAACTGCCCCTGCTTCATCAGGAACAACAGCAGCAAGAGCAGCAAATGCAACAGCAACACGAGCAACATAAGCAGCAGCAACAGTGGCAGCCATAGCAACAACAGCAACAGCAGCAACAGCAGCAAAAGGAACAGCCACCGCAGCTGCAGCTGCAGCAACAGCATCAGCAGCAAGAGCAACAGCATTACCAGCAACAGCAGGAGCAGCAGCAGCTACAAACGTAGTAACAGGAATATCAGCAACAGCAACAATAGCAGCTACATCAACTGCATCAGCAGCAAAATCATCAGCAGCAACAGCAGCAGCAACCTTACCAACAGCAACAGCAGCAGCAGCAGTAAAAGCAAAAGCAACTCCAGCAACATCAGCAGCAGCAACAACAACAGCAGCAGGAAAAAGAGCAAAAGCAACAACAGCAGCAACAGCAGGAGCTGCAGCAGAAACAACAGCAAGAGAAGCATAATAAGCAGCAACAGCAAAAGCAGCAGCAACAGCAACAGCAACAGCAGCAACAGCAGCAGGAACAGCAGCAGAAAAGGCAGCAGGATCAAAAGCTGCAACAGGAACAGCAACAAGAGCAGCAACAGCAGCAACAGGATCAGCAACAGCAGCAGCAAATGCAGCAGCAACAGCAGCAGCAAAAGCAACATTTTCAAAATCCACAGCAACAGCAGCAGCAGCAACCGCTTTACCAGCAACAGCAGGAGAAGCGTCAGGAAGAACAGCAGTAACAGGAATATCAGAAGCAGCAGAGGCAGCAACAGCATCAATAATAGGATCATTAGCAACAGCAGCAGCCCAACACCAGCAGAAACAGCAGCAACAACAACTGCAGCAGCAGCACAACAGCAAAACCACGAGCAACTGCAGCTGCTTAAGCAGCAACAACAGCAGCAAGAGCAGCAAATGCAACAGCAACACCAGCAGCACCAGCTGCAGCAACATAAGCAGCCATAGCAACAACAGCAGCAGCAGAAGCAACATCAGCAACAGGAACAGCAGAAATAGCAATAGCAACAGCAGCAACAGCAACAGCAGCAGCAACAGCAACAGCAACAGCAGCAACAGCAGCAGCAACAGCAGCAGCAACAGCAGCAGCAAAAGCTGCAACAGGAACAGCAACAAGAGCAGCAACAGCAGCAACAGGATCAGCAACAGCAGCAGCAAATGCAGCAGCAACAGCAGCAGCAAAAGCAACATTTGCAAAATCCTCAGCAACAGCAGCAGCAACAACTGCAACAGCAACAGCAGCAGCAATAGCAGCAACAACAGCAGCAGAAACACGAGCAAACATGCCGCAGCAGCAAATTCAACAGGATCAGCAACAGCAACAGCAGCAGCAACAACAGCAGCAAAAGCAACAGTAGCAAAATCATCAGCAACAGCAGCAGGAAGAGCAGCAACAAGAGCAGCAACAGCAACAGCAACAGCAACAGCAGCAGCAACAGCAACAGGATCAGCTGCAACAGGAACAGCAACAACAGAAGCAACAGCAGCAATAGGCTCAGCACAGCAACAGCCGCACCAGCAGCAGAAACAAGAACTGCAGCTGCAGCTGCAACAGCAACAGCAGCAGTCGCAACAGCAGCAGCAGCAAAAACAACTGCAGCAGCAACAACAGCAGCAATATCAGTAACAGCAACATCAACAGGAGCAACATGAACAGCAGCAGCAGGAACAGCAACAACAGCAGCAGCGACAAAAGCAGCAGCAACAGCAACAGCCCAGGAGGAGCAGTGGCAGCAAGAACCTCAGTAATAGGATCATCAGCAACAGCAGCAGACACAACAGCAGCAGCAGCAAAAACAACTGCAGCAGCCGCAACAGCAACAGCATCAGCAAGAGCAGCAGCAACAACAACAGCAGCAACAGTAACAGCAACAGTAGCAACAGCAGGAGCTGCAGCAGCAACAAGAGCCAAAGGGACAGCAACAGCAGTAGCATCAGCTACAGCAGCCAAAGGAACAGCAACAGCAGTAGCATCAGCAACAGCAGCAACGGCATTAGCAGCAACAGCAGGAGCAGCGTCAGCAAGAACAGCAGTAACAGGAATATCAGCAACAGCAGCAGCAGCAACAGCTTAACCAGCAACAGGAGGAGTAGTGGCAGCAGCAACATCAGTAATCGCATCATCATCATCAGCAGCAGCAACAACAACTGCAGCAGCTGCAGCAACAGCACACCAGCAGCAACATCAGCAGCAGCAACATCAGCAGCCATAGCAACAACAGCAACAGCACCAACAGCAGCAAAAGGAACAGCAACCGCAGCCGCAGCAGCAGCAACAGCAGCAGCAACAGCATCAGCAGCAACAGCAACAGCATTACCAGCAACAGCAGGAGCAGCAGCAGCAACAAAAGCAGTAACAGGAATATCAGCAACAGCAGCAATAGCATCTACATCAGCTGCCTCAGCAGCAAAAACATCAGCAGCAACAGCAGCAGCAACCGTACCAACAGCAACAGCAGCAGCAGCAGTAAAAGCAAAAGCAACACCAGCAACATCAGCAGCAGCAACAACAACAGCAGCAGGAAAATCAGCAAAAGCAACAAGAGCAGCAACAGCAGGAGCTGCAGCAGCAACAACAGCAAGAGAAGCATAACAAGGAGCAGAAACAGCAGCAACAGCAGCAGCAACAGCAACAGGATCAGCTGCAACAGGAACAGCAACAACAGCAGCCACAGGCTCAGCAACAGCAACAGCCGCAACAGCAGCTGAAACAACAACTGCAGCTGCAGCTGCAACAGCAACAGCAGCAGTCGCAACAGCAGCAGCAGCAAAAACAACTGCAGCAGCTGCAGCAACAGCAACTTCAGCAGCAGCTGCAGCTGCTTCAGCAGCAACAACAGCAGCAAGAGCAGCAAATGCAACAGCAAAACCAGCAACATCAGCAGCAGCAACATCGGCAGCCATAGCAATAACAGCAACAGCAGGAACAACAGCAACAGGAGCAGCAAAAACATCAAGAGCAACAGCAGCAACAGCAACAGCAGCAAAAGGAACAGCAACCGCAGCCGCAGCAGCAACAGCAGCAGCAACAGCATCAGCAGCAACAGCAACAGCATTACCAGCAACAGCAGGAGCAGCAGCAGCAACAACAGCAGTAACAGGAATATCAGCAACAACAGCAATAGCAACAACAACAACTGCAGCAGCAGCAAAAACAGCAGCAGCAACAGCAGCAGCAACCGTACCAGCAGCAACAGCAGCAGCAACATCAGCAGCAGCAACAGCAATAGCAACAGCAGCAGCCACAACTGGAGCAGCAGCAACAGCAACACCAGCAGCAACTGCAGCACCTTCAGCATTAACAACAGCAGCATGAGCAGCAAAATCAACAGCAACACTAGCAAAATCAGCAGCAGCAACAGCAACAGCATCAGCAAGAACAGCAGTCACAGGAATATCAGCTACAGCAGCAGTGGCAGCAGATTTACCAGCAGCAGGTGGAGCAGTGGCAGCAACAGCGTCCGTAATATGATCATCAGCAACAGCAACAGCCCAACACCAGGAGAAACTGCAGCAACAACAACTGCAGCAGCTGCAGCAACAGCAAAACCAGCACCAACTGCAGCTGCTTCAGCAGCAACAACAGCAGCAAGAGCAGCAAATGGAGCATTAGCACCAGCAACATCAGCAGCAGCAACAGCGGCAGCCATAGCAACAACAGCAACAGCAGCAACAGCAGCAACAAAAGCAGCAACAGGATCAGCAACTGCAACAGCAACAGCAGCAGCAACAGCAGCAGCAAAAGCAACAGTTGCAAAATCCTCAGCAACAGCAGCAGGAACAGCAGCAACAATAGCAGCAGCAGCAACTGCAACAGCAACATCAGCAGCAGCAACAGCAACAGCAAAAGCAGCAGCCACAACTGCAGCAGCAGGTAAAACAACTGTAGCAGCAGCAGCAACAGCAACACGAGCAGCAACTGCAGCACCTTCAGCAGTAACAACAGCAGCAGGAGCAGCAAAATCAACAGCAACACCAGCAGAATCAGGAGCAGCAACAGCAACAGCATCAGCAAGAACAGCAGCAGCAACAACAGCAGCAACAGTAAAAGCAACAGTATCAACAGCATGAGCTGCAGCAGCAACAACAGCCAAAGGAACAGCAACAGCAGTAGCATCAGCAACAGCAGCCAAAGGTACAGCAACAGCAGTAGCATCAGCAACAGCAGCAGCAACCGCTTTAACAGCAACAGCAGGAGAAGCGTCAGCAAGAACAGCAGTAACACGAATATCAGCAGCAGCAGCAGCAGCAACAGCATCAATAATAGGATCATTAGCAACAGCAGCAGCCCAACACCAGCAGAAACAGCAGCAACAACAACTGCAGCAGCAGCACAACAGCAAAACCACGAGCAACTGCAGTTGCTTAAGCAGCAACAACAGCAGCAAGAGCAGCAAATGCAACAGCAACACCAGCAGCATCAGCTGCAGCAACATAAGCAGCCATAGCAACAACAGCAACAGCAGAAGCAACATCAGCAACAGGAACAGCAAAAACAGCAATAGCAACAGCAGCAACTGCAACAGCAACATCAGCAGCAGCAACAGCAACAGCAAAAGCAGCAGCCACAACTGCAGCAGCAGGTAAAACAACTGTAGCAGCAGCAGCAACAGCAACATGAGCAGCAACTGCAGCACCTTCAGCAGTAACAACAGCAGCAGGAGCAGCAAAATCAACAGCAACACCAGCAGAATCAGGAGCAGCAATAGCAACAGCATCAGCAAGAACAGCAGCAGCAACAACAGCAGCAACAGTAAAAGCAACAGTAGCAACAGCAGGAGCTGCAGCAGCAACAACAGCCAAAGGAACAGCAACAGCAGTAGCATCAGCAACAGCAGCCAAAGGTACAGCAACAGCAGTAGCATCAGCAACAGCAGCAGCAGCAACCGCTTTAACAGCAACAGCAGGAGAAGCGTCAGCAAGAACAGCAGTAACAGGAATATCAGCAGCAGCAGCAGCAGCAGCAACAGCATCAATAATAGGATCATTAGCAACAGCAGCAGCCCAACACCAGCAGAAACAGCAGCAACAATAACTGCAGCAGCAGCACAACAGCAAAACCACGAGCAACTGCAGCTGCTTAAGCAGCAACAACAGCAGCAAGGGCAGCAAATGCAACAGCAACACCAGCAGCATCAGCTGCAGCAAGATAAGCAGCCATAGCAACAAAGCAACAGCAGAAGCAACATCAGCAACAGGAACAGCAAAAACAGCAATAGCAACAGCAGCAAATGCAACAGCAGCAAAAGGAACAGCAACCGCAGCCGCAGCAGCAACAGCAACAGCAAGAGCATAACCAGCAACATCAGGAGCAGCGGCAGCAACAACAGCAGTAACAGGAATATTAGCAATATCAGCTACAACTGCAGCAGCAGCAAAAACAGCAACAACAGCAGCAGCAACATGAGCAACAGCAGCAAAAACAGCAGCAGCAGCAACAGCAACAGTGATAGCCACTATAGAAACAGGTACAGCAACAGCAAAAACAGCTTTAGCAACACCACCAGCAACACTAACAGCAACAGTAGCAACAGCAGCATCAACAGCAAGAGCAGAAGAATCAGCAGCAACAACAACAGCAACAGCTGCAACAACAGCAGCAACAGCAGCAGCAACAGCAGCAACGGGAGCAGCAAGAACAGCAACAGCAACAGCAGCAACAGTAGCAGCAGAAACAACAGCAAACCTGCCACAGCAGCAACATCAACAGCAGCAGCAATAACAGCTGCAGCAACAGCAACATCAAAAGGAGCAACATGAACAGCAGCAGCAGGAACAGCAACAGCAGCAACAGCAACACCAGCAGCAACTGCAGCTGCTTCAGCAGCAACAACAGCAGCAAGAGCAGCAAATGCAACAGCAACACAAGCAACATCAGCAGCAACAACAGCAACAGTATCAGCAAGAGCAGCAGCAGCAACAACTGCAGCAACAGTAACAGCAACAGTAGCAACAGCCGGATTAGGAGCAGCAACAAGAGCCAAAGGAACAGCAACAGCAGTAGCATCAGCAACAGCAGTCTAAGGAACAGCAACAGCAGTATCATCAGCAACAGCATCAACAGCATTAGAAGCAACAGCAGGAGCAGCGTCAGGAAGAACAGCAGTAACTGGAATATCAGCAGCAACAGCAGCAACAGCTTTACCAGCAGCAGGAGGAGCAGCGCCAGCAACAGCATCAGTAATAGGATCATCAGCAAAAACAACAGCCCAACACCAGCAGAAACAGCAGCAACAACAACTGCAGCAGCAGCAGCAACAGCAACACCAGCAGCAACTGCAGCACCTTCAGCATTAACAACAGCAGCATGAGCAGCAAAATCAACAGCAACACTAGCAAAATCAGCAGCAGCAACAGCAACAGCATCAGCAAGAACAGCAGTCACAGGAATATCAGCTACAGCAGCAGTGGCAGCAGCTTTACCAGCAGCAGGTGGAGCAGCGGCAGCAACAGCGTCAGTAATAGGATCATCAGCAACAGCAACAGCCCAACACCAGGAGAAACAGCAGCAACAACAACTGCAGCAGCTGCAGCAACAGCAAAACCAGCACCAACTGCAGCTGCTTCAGCAGCAACAACAGCAGCAAGAGGAGCAAATGCAGCTGCAACACCAGCAACATCAGCAGCAACAATAGCGGCAGCCATAGCAACAACAGCAACAGCAGCAACAGCAGCAACAAAAGCAGCAACAGCAGCAACAGGATCAGCAACTGCAACAGCAACAGCAGCAGCAACAGCAGCAGCAAAAGCAACAGTTGCAAAATCCTCAGCAACAGCAGCAGGAACAGCAGCAACAATAGCAGCAGCAACAACTGCAACAGCAACATCAGCAGCAGCAACAGCAACAGCAAAATCAGCAGCCACAACTGCAGCAGCAGGTAAAACAACTGTAGCAGCAAATGCAACAGCAACACCAGCAGCACCAGCTGCAGCAACATAAGCAGCCATAGCAACAACAGCAGCAGCAGAAGCAACATCAGCAACAGGAACAGCAAAAATAGCAATAGCAACAGCAGCAAATGCAACAGCAGAAAAAGGAACAGCAACTGCAGCTGCAGCAGCAACAGCAACAGCAAGAGCAAAACCAGCAACATCAGGAGCAGCAGCAGCAACAACAGCAGTAACAGGAATATTAGCAATATCAGCTACAACTGAAGCAGCAGCAAAAACAGCAACAACAGCAGCAGCAACATGAGCAACAGCAGCAAAAACAGCAGCAGCAGCAACAGCAACAGTGATAGCCGCTACAGAAGCAGGTACAGCAACAGCAAAAACAGCTTTAGCTACACCACCAGCAACACTAACAGCAAGAGTAGCAACAGCAGCATTAACAGCAAGGGCAGAAAAATCAGCAGCAACAACAACAGCAACAGCTGCCAGAACAGCACCAACAGCAATAGCAACAGCAGCAACAGCAGCAGCAGAAACACCAGCAAACCGACCGCAGCACCAACATCAACAGCAGAAGCTATAACAACTGCAGCAACAGCAACAGCAAAAGCAGCAACAGCAACATCAACAGGAGCAACATGAACAGCAGCAGCAGGAACTGCAACAGCAGCAGCGACATCAGCAGCAGCAACAGCAACAGTACAGGAGCAGCAGTGGCAGCAAGAACTTCAGTAATAGGATCATCAGCATAAGCAACAGCCGCAACAGCAGCAGAAACAACAACTGCAGCTGCAGCTGCAATAGCAACAGCAGCAGCCCAACATCAGCAGCAGCAAAAACAACTGCAGCAGCAGCAGCAAAAGCAAGACCAGCAGCAACTGCAGCTGCTTCAGCAGCAACAACAGCAGCAAGAGCAGCAAATGCAACAGCAACACCAGCAACATCAGCAGCAACAACAGCAACAGCATCAGCAAAAACAGCAGCAGCAACAACAATAACAGCAGCAGTAGCAAAAGCAGCAGCTGCTTCAGCAACAACAGCCAAAGGATCAGCAACAGCAGTAGCATCAGCAACAGCAGCCAAAGGAACAGCAACGGCCGTAGCATCAGCAACAGCATTAGCAGCAACAGCAGGAGCAGCGTAAGCAAGAACAGCAGTAACAGGAATATCAGCAACAGCAGCAGCAGCAACAGCTTAACCAGCAACAGGAGGAGTAGCAGCAGCGGCAACATCAGTAATAGGATCATCATCATCAGCAGCAGCAACAACAACTGCAGCAGCTGCAGCAACAGCTCACCAGCAGCAACTGCAGCTGCTTCATCAGGAACAACAGCAGCAAGAGCAGCAAATGCAACAGCAACACGAGCAACATAAGCAGCAGCAACAGTGGCAGCCATAGCAACAACAGCAACAGCAGCAACAGCAGCAAAAGGAACAGCCACCGCAGCTGCAGCTGCAGCAACAGCATCAGCAGCAAGAGCAACAGCATTACCAGCAACAGCAGGAGCAGCAGCAGCTACAAACGTAGTAACAGGAATATCAGCAACAGCAACAATAGCAGCTACATCAACTGCATCAGCAGCAAAATCATCAGCAGCAACAGCAGCAGCAACCTTACCAACAGCAACAGCAGCAGCAGCAGTAAAAGCAAAAGCAACTCCAGCAACATCAGCAGCAGCAACAACAACAGCAGCAGGAAAAAGAGCAAAAGCAACAACAGCAGCAACAGCAGGAGCTGCAGCAGAAACAACAGCAAGAGAAGCATAATAAGCAGCAACAGCAAAAGCAGCAGCAACAGCAACAGCAACAGCAGCAACAGCAGCAGGAACAGCAGCAGAAAAGGCAGCAGGATCAAAAGCTGCAACAGGAACAGCAACAAGAGCAGCAACAGCAGCAACAGGATCAGCAACAGCAGCAGCAAATGCAGCAGCAACAGCAGCAGCAAAAGCAACATTTTCAAAATCCTCAGCAACAGCAGCAGCAGCAACCGCTTTACCAGCAACAGCAGGAGAAGCGTCAGGAAGAACAGCAGTAACAGGAATATCAGAAGCAGCAGAGGCAGCAACAGCATCAATAATAGGATCATTAGCAACAGCAGCAGCCCAACACCAGCAGAAACAGCAGCAACAACAACTGCAGCAGCAGCACAACAGCAAAACCACGAGCAACTGCAGCTGCTTAAGCAGCAACAACAGCAGCAAGAGCAGCAAATGCAACAGCAACACCAGCAGCACCAGCTGCAGCAACATAAGCAGCCATAGCAACAACAGCAGCAGCAGAAGCAACATCAGCAACAGGAACAGCAGAAATAGCAATAGCAACAGCAGCAAATGCAACAGCAGCAAAAGGAACAGCAACTGCAGCCGCAGCAGCAACAGCAAAAGCAAGAGCATGACCAGCAACATCAGGAGCAGCGGCAGCAACAACAGCAGTAACAGGAATATTAGCAATATCAGCTACAACTGCAGCAGCAGCAAAAACAGCAACAACAGCAGCAGCAACATGAGCAACAGCAGCAAAAACAGCAGCAGCAGCAACAGCAACAGTGATAGCCGCTACAGAAGCAGGTACAGCAACAGCAAAAACAGCTTTAGCTACACCACCAGCAACAGTAACAGCAAGAGTAGCAACAGCAGCATTAACAGCAAGAGCAGAAAAATCAGCAGCAACAACAACAGCAACAGCTGCCAGAACAGCACCAACAGCAGCAGCAGCAGCAGCAACAGGAACAGCAAGAACAGCAACAGCAATAGCAACAGCAGCAACAGCAGCAGCAGAAACACCAGCAAACCGACCGCAGCACCAACATCAACAGCAGCAGCAATAACAGCTGCAGCAACAGCAACAGCAACAGCAGCAACAGCAACATCAACAGGAGCAACATGAACAGCAGCAGCAGGAACTGCAACAGCAGCAGCAGCGACATCAGCAGCAGCAACAGCAACAGTACAGGAGCAGCAGTGGCAGCAAGAACTTCAGTAATAGGATCATCAGCATAAGCAACAGCTGCAACAGCAGCAGAAACAACAACTGCAGCTGCAGCTGCAATAGCAACAGCAGCAGCCACAACAGCAGCAGCAGCACAAACAACTGCAGCAGCAGCAGCAAAAGCAAGACCAGCAGCAACTGCAGCTGCTTCAGCAGCAACAACAGCAGCAAGAGCAGCAAATGCAACAGCAACACCAGCAACAACAGCAGCAACAACAGCAACAGCATCAGCAAAAACAGCAGCAGTAACAACAATAACAGCAGCAGTAGCAAAAGCAGCAGCTGCTTCAGCAACAGCAGCCAAAGGATCAGCAACAGCAGTAGCATCAGCAACAGCAGAGAAAGGAACAGCAATGGCCGTACCATCAGCAACAGCAGCAACAGCATTAGCAGCAACAGCAGGAGCAGCGTAAGCAAGAACAGCAGTAACAGGAATATCAGCAACAGGAGCAGCAGCAACAGCTTAACCAGCAACAGGAGGAGTAGCGGCAGCAGCAACATCAGTAATAGGATCATCATCATCAGCAGCAGCAACAACAACTGCAGCAGCTGCAGCAACAGCACACCAGCAGCAACTGCAGCTGCTTCAGCAGGAACAACAGCAGCAAGAGGAGCAAATGCAACAGCAACACCAGCAACATAAGCAGCAGCAACAGCGGCAGCCATAGCAACAACAGCAACAGCAGCAACAGCAGCAAAAGGAACAGCAACCGCAGCTGCAGCTGCAGCAACAGCAGCTGCAACAGCATCAGCAGCAACAGCAACAGCATTACCGGCAACAGCAGGAGCAGCAGCAGCTACAAAAGCAGTAACAGGAATATCAGCAACAGCAGCAATAGCAGCTACATCAACTGCATCAGCAGCAAAATCATCAGCAGCAACAGCAGCAGCAACCTTACCAACAGCAACAGCAGCAGCAGCAGTAAAAGCAAAAGCAACACCAGCAACATCAGCAGCAGAAACAACAACAGCAGCAGGAAAAAGAGCAAAAGCAACAACAGCAGCAACAGCAGGAGCTGCAGCAGAAACAACAGCAAGAGAAGCATAATAAGCAACAACAGCAACAGCAGCAGCAACAGCAACAGCAGCAACAGCAGCAGGAACAGCAGCAGCAACAGCAGCAGCAGCAAAAGCTGCAACAGGAACAGCAACAAGAGCAGCAACAGCAGCAACAGGATCAGCAACAGCAGCAGCAAAAGCAACATTTGCAAAATCCTCAGCAACAGCAGCAGCAACAACTGCAACAGCAACAGAAGCAGCAATAGCAGCAACAGCACCAGCGGAAACACAAGCAAACATGCCGCAGCAGCAAATTCAACAGGATCAGCAACAGCAACAGCAGCAGCAACAGCAGCAGCAAAAGCAACAGTAGCAAAATCATCAGCAACAGCAGCAGGAAGAGCAGCAACAAGAGCAGCAACAGCAACAGCAACAGCAGCAGCAACAGCAACAGGATCAGCTGCAACAGGAACAGCAACAACAGCAGCAACAGCAGCAATAGGCTCAGCACCAGCAACAGCCGCAACAGCAGCAGAAACAGCAACTGCAGCTGCAACAGCAACAGCAGCAGTCGAAACAGCAGCAGCAGCAAAAACAACTGCAGCAGCAACAACAGCAGCCAGATCAGTAACAGCAACATCAACAGGAGCAACATGAACAGCAGCAGCAGGAACAGCAACAGCAGCAGCAGCGACAAAAGCAGCAGCAACAGCAACAGCCCAGGAGGAGCAGTGGCAGCAAGAACCTCAGTAATAGGATCATCAGCAACAGCTGCAGAAACAACTGCAGCAGCAGCAACAGCATCAGCAAGAGCAGCAGCAGCAACAACAGCAGCAACAGTAACAGCAACAGTAGCAACAGCTGAGCTGCAGCAGCAACAAGAGCCAAAGGAACAGCAACAGCAGTAGCATCAGCTACAGCAGCCAAAGGAACAGCAACAGCAGTAGCATCAGCAACTGCAGCAACAGCATTAGCAGCAACAGCAGGAGCAGCGGCAGCAAGAACATCAATAAGAGGAATATCAGCAACAGCAGCAGCAGCAACAGCTTAACCAGCAACAGGAGGAGTAGCGGCAGCAGCAACATCAGTAATCGGATCATCAACATCAGCAGCAGCAACAACAACTGCAGCAGCTGCAGCAACAGCACACCAGCAACATCAGCAGCAGCAACAGCAGCAGCAACAGAAACAGGATCAGCTGCAACAGGAACAGCAACAACAGCGGTAACAGCAGCAACAGGCTCAGCAACAGCAACAGCCGCAACAGCAGCAGAAACAACATCTGCAGCTGCAGCTGCAACAGCAACAGCAGCAGTCACAACAGCAGCAGCAGCAAAAACACCTGCAGCAGCAACAACAGCAGCAAGATCATCAAAGGCAACAGCAACACCAGCAACATGGGCAGCAACAACAGCAACAGCAGCAGGAAAAAGAGCAAAAGCAACAAGAGCAGCAACAGCAGGAGCTGCAGCAGCAACAACAGAAAGAGAAACATAAGAAGCAGCAACAGCAGCAGCAACAGAAACAGGATCAGCTGCAACAGGAACAGCAACAACAGCAGTAACAGCAGCAACAGGCTCAGCAACAGCCACAGCCGCAACAGCAGCTGAAACAACATCTGCAGCTGCAGCTGCAACAGCAACAGCAGCAGTCGCAACAGCAGCAGCAGCAAAAACACCTGCAGCAGCAACAACAGCAGCAAGATTATCAAACGCAACAGCAACACTAGCAACATTAGCAGCAACAACAGCAACAGCATCAGCAAAGCAGCAGCAGCAGCAGCAACAATAACAGCAGCAGTAGCAACAGCAGCAACAGCAACATCAACAGGAGCGACATGAACATCAGCAGTGGGAACAGCAACAGCAGCAGCAGCGACATCAGCAGCAGCAACAGCAACAGCACAGGTGGAGCAGTGGCAGCAAGAACTTCAGTAATAGGATCATCAGCTGCAGCATTAGCCGCAACAGCAGCAGAAACAACAACTGCAGCTGCAGCTGCAACAGCAACAGCAGCAGCCACATCAGCAGCAGCAGCAAAAACAACGGCAGCAGCAGCAACAGCAACACCAGCAGCAACTGCAGCTGCTTCAGCAGCAAACAACAGCAGCAAGAGCAGCAAATGCAACAGCAACACCAGCAACATCAGCAGCAACAACAGCAACAGCATCAGCAAGAGCAGCAGCAGCAACAACTGCAGGAACAGAAACAGCAACAGTAGCAACAGCAGGAGCTGCAGCAGCAACAAGAGCCAAAGGAACAGCAACAGCAGTAGCATCAGCAGCAGCAGCAGCAACCACTTTACTAGCAACAGCAGGAGCAGCGTCAGCAAGAACAGCAGAAACATGAATATCAGCAGCAGCAGTGACAGCTTTACCAGCAGCAGGAGGAGCAGCGGCAGCAACAGCATCAGTAATAGGATCATCAGCAAAAGCAGCAGCCCAACACCAGCAGAAACAGCAGCAACAACAACTGCAGCAGCAGCAGCAACAGCAACACCAGCAGCAACTGCAGCTGCTTAAGCAGCAACAACAGCAGCAAGAGCAGCAAATGCAACAGCAACACCAGCAGCATCAGCTGCAGCAGCATAAGCAGCCATAGCAACAACATAGCTTTATCAGCAACAGCTGCAGCCCAACACCAGCAGAAACAGCAGCAACAACAACTGCAGCGGCAGCTGCAACAGCAGAACCAGCAGCAACTGCTGCTGCTTCAGCAGCAACAACAGCAGCAACAGCAGCAAATGCAACAGCAACACCAGCAGCATCAGCTGCAGCAACATAAGCAGCCATAGCAACAATAGCAACAGCAGCAGCAACATCAGCAACAGGAACAGCAAAAACAGCTATAGCAACAGCAACAGCAGCAAAAGGATCTGCAACCGCAGCCGCAGCAGCAACAGCAACAGCAACAGCATAACCAGCAACCTCAGCAGCAGCGGCAGCAACAACAGCAGTAACAGGAATATCAGCAATATCAGCTACAACAACTGCTGCAGCAGCAAAAACAGCAACAACAGCAGCAGCAACATGAGCAACAGCAGCAAAAACAGCAACAGCAGCAGCAGCAGCACCAACTGCAGCAGAAGCAAGAGCAACAGTGATAGCCGCTACAGAAGCAGGTACCATAACAGCAAAAACAGATTTAGCAACACCACCAGCAACACTAACAGCAACAGCAGCAACAGAAGCATCATCAGCCAGAGCAGAAAAATCTGCAGCAACAACAAAAGCAACAGCTGCCACAACAGCAGCAACAGGAACAGCAAGAACAGCAACAGCAATAGCAACAGCAGCAACAGCAACAGCAGAAACACCAACAAACCTGCCGCAGCAGCAACATCAACAGCAGCAGCAATAACAGCTGCAGCAACAGCAATTTCAACAGGAGCAACATGAACAGCAGCAGCAGGAACAGCAACAGCAGCAGCAGCAACAGCAACACCATCAAAATCAGCAGCAGCAACAGCATCAGCAAGAACAGTAGCAGCAACAACAGCAGCAACAGTAACAGCAACAGTATCAATAGCAGGAGCTGCAGCAGCAACAAGAGCCAAAGGAACAGCAACAGCAGTAGCGTCAGCTAGAGCAGCAGCAGCAACCAATTTACCAGCGACAGGAGGAGCAGCATCAGCAAGAACAGCAGTAATAAGAATATCAGCAGCAGTAGCAGCAACAGCTTTACCAGCAGCAGGAGGAGCAGCGACAGCAACAGCATCAATAATATGATCATCAGCAACAGCAGCAGCCCAACACCAGCAGAAACAGCAGCAACAACAACTGCAGCAGCAGAAGCATCAGCAACACCAGCAGCATCAGCTGCAGCAACATAAGCAGCCATAGCAACAACAGCAACAGCAGCAGCACCATCTGCAACAGGAACAGCAAAAACAGCAATTGCAACAGCAGCAACAGCAACAGCAGGAAAAGGAACAGCAATCAAAGACGCAGCAGCAACAGCAACCGGAACAGCATAACCAGGATCATCAGGAGCAGTGGCAGCACAAAACAGCAGTAACAGGAATATCAGCAATATCAGCTACAACAACTGCAGCAGCAGCAGAAACAGCAACAACAGCAGCAGCAAAATGAGCAACAGCAGCAACAGCAACAGCAGCAGCAGCACCAACTGCAGCAACAGCAACAGCAACAGCGATAGACGCTACAGAAGCAGGTACAGCAACAGCAGCAGCAGCGACATCAGCAGCAGCAACAACAACAGCACAGGAGCAGCAGTGGCAGCAAGAATTTCAGTAATAGGATCATCAGCAACAGCAACAGCCGCAACAGCAGCAGAAGCAACAACTGCAGCTGCAGCTGCAGCAGCAACAGCAGCAGCAGCAAAAACAACTGCAGCAGCAGCAACAGCAACAACAGAAGCAACTACAGCCTCTTCAGCAGCAACAACAGCAGCAAGAGCAGCAAACGCAACAGAAACTCCAGCAACATCAGCAGCAACAACAGCAACAGCAGCAGTAGCAACAGCATGAGCAACAACAATAACAGCAGCAGTAGCAACAGCAGGAGCTGCAGCAGCAAGAAGAGCCAAAGGAACAGCAACAGCAGTAGCATCAGCTCAGCAGCCAAAGGAACAACAACAGCAGTAGCATCAGCAACTGCAGCAACAGCATTAGCAGCAACAGCAGGAGCAGCGTCAGCAAGAACAGCAGTAACAGGAATATCAGCAACAGCAGCAGCAGCAACAGCTTTACCAGCAACAGGAGGAGCAGCGGCAGCAACAACATCAGTAATAGGATCATCATCATCAGCAGCAGCAACAACACCAGCAGCAACTGCAGCTGCTTCAGCAGCAACAACAGCAGCAAGAGCAGTGAATGCAACAGCAACACCAGCAACATCAACAGCAGCAACAGCGGCAGCCATAGCAACAACAGCAACAGCAGCAGCAACAACAGCAAGAGGAACAGCAAAAACAGCAAAAGCAACAGCAGCAAATGGAACAGCAACCGCAGCTGCAGCAGCAACAGCAGCAGCAACAGCAGCAGCAACAGCATCAGTAGCAACAGCAAAAGCATTACCAGCAACAGTAGGAACAGCGGCTGCAACAACAGCAGCAGCAACAGCAGCAACAGCAAAAGCAACAGCAGCAGCAACAGCAGGAATAGCAACATCAGCAGCAGCAACAGCAACAGCAACAGCAGCAGCCGCAACTGCAGCAGCAGGAAAAACAACTGCAGCAGCAGCAGCAACAGCAACACTAGCAGCAGATGCAGCACCTTCAGCAGTAACAACAGCAGCAGGAGCAGCAAAATCAACAGCAACACCAGCAAAATCAGCAGCAGCAACAGTAACAGCAACTGTAGCAACAGCAGGAGCTGCAGCAGCAACAACAGCCAAAGGAACAGCAACAGCAGTAGCATCAGCAACAGCAGCCAAAGGAACAGCAACAGCAGTAGCATCAGCAACAGCAGCAGCAGCAACCGCTTTACCAGCAACAGCAGGAGCAGCGTCAGCAAGAACAGCAGAAACATGAATATCAGCAGCAGCAGCAGCTTTACCAGCAGCAGGAGGAAAGCGGCAGCAACAGCATCAGTAATAGGATCATCAGCAAAAGCAGCAGCTCAACACCAGCAGAAACAGCAGCAACAACAACTGCAGCAGCAGCAGCAACAGCAATACCAGCAGCAACTGCAGCTGCTTAATAAGCAACAACAGCAGCAAGAGCAGCAAATGCAACAGCAACACCAGCAGCAACTGCTGCTGCTTCAGCAGCAACAACAGCAGCAACAGCAGCAAATGCAACAGCAACACCAGCAGCATCAGCTGCAGCAACATAAGCAGCCATAGCAACAATAGCAACAGCAGCAGCAACATCGGCAACAGGAACAGCAAAAACAGCAATAGCAACAACAACAGCAGCAAAAGGATCTGCAACCACAGCCGCAGCAGCAACAGCAACAGCAACAGCATAACCAGCAACCTCAGGAGCTGCGGCAGCAACAACAGCAGTAACAGGAATATCAGCAAAATCAGCTACAAAAACTGCAGCAGCAGCAAAAACAGCAACAACAGCAGCAGGAACATGAGAAAGAGCAGCAAAAACAGCAACAGCAGCAGCAGCACCAATGCAGCAGCAGCAAGAGCAACAGCAATAGCCGCTACAGAAGCAGGTACAGTAACAGCAAAAAAAGCTTTAGCAACACCACCAGCAACTCTAACAGCAACAGTAGCAACAGCAGCATCAACAGCAAGAACAGAAAAATCAGCAACAACAACAACAGCAACAGCTGCCAGAACAGCACCAACAGCAGCAACAGGAATAGCAAGAACAGCAACAGCAATAGCAACAGCAGCAACAGCAACAGCAGAAACACCAACAAACATGCCGCAGCAGCAACATCAACAGCAGCAGCAATAACAGCTGCAGCAACAGCAACAGCAACAGCAACATCAACAGGAGCAACATGAACAGCAGCAGCAGCGACATCAGCAGCAGCAACAGCAACAGCACAGGAGCAGCAGTGGCAGCAAGAACTTCAGTAATAGGATCATCAGCAACAGCAACAGCCGCAACAGCAGCAGAAACAACAACTGCAGCTGCAGCTGCAACAGCAACAGCAGCAGCCGCAACAGCAGCAGCAGCAAAAACAACTGCAGCAGCAACAGCAACAGCAATACCAGAGGCAACTGCAGCTGCTTCAGCAGCAACAACAGCAGCAAGAGCAGCAAACGCAACAGCAACACCAGCAACATCAGCAGCAACAACAGCAACAGCATCAGCAAAAACAGCAGCAGCAACAACAGTAACAGCAGCAGTAGCAACAGCAGGAGCTGCAGCAGCAACAACAGAAAAAGGAACAGCAACAGCAGCAGCATCAGCAACAGCAGCCAAAGGAACAGCAACAGCCGAAGCATCAGCAGCAGCTTTAGGAGCAATAACAGGAGCAGTGTCAGCAAGAACAGCAGTAACAGGAATATCAGCAACAGCAGCAGCAGCAACAGCTTTACCAGCAACAGGAGGAGAGCTGCAGCAACACCATCAGTAATACAATCATCATCATCAGCAGCAGCAACAACAACTGCAGCAGCTGCAGCAACAGCAGCACCAACAGCAACTGCAGCTGCTTCAGCAGCAACAACAGCAGCAAGAGCAACAAATGCAATAGCAACACCAGCAACATCAGCAGCAGCAACAGGGGCAGCCATAGCAACAACAGCAACAGCAGCAACAGGAACAGCAAAAACAGCAAGAGCAACAGCAGCAACAGCAACAGCAGCAAAAGTAACAGCAACCACAACCACAGCAGCAACAGCAGCAGCAACAGCATCAGCAGCAACAGCAACAGAATTAACAGCAACAGCAGGAGGAGCAGCAGCAACAACAGCAGCAACAGGAATATCAGCAACAGCAATAGCAGCTACAACAACTGCAGCAGCAGCAAAAACAGCAGCAGCAACAGCAGCAACACTACCAACAGCAACAGCAGAAGCAGCAAAAGCAAAAGCAACACAAGCAACATCAGCAGCAGCAACAACAACAGCAGCAGGAAAAAACAGCAAAAGCAACAAGAGCAGCCAAAGCAGGAGCTGCAGCAGCAACAACAGCAAGAGCAGCATAATAAGCATCAACAGCAACAGCAGCAGCAACATCCGCAACAGAAGCATCAACAGCAGCAGCAACACCCACAGCAGCAGCAGCAACAAAAGCTGCAGCAGGAACAGTAACAACAGCAGCAACAGCAGCAAGAGGATCAGCAACATCAACAGCAGCAGCAGCAAAAGCAACAGTTGCAAAATCCTCGTCAACAGCAGCAGGAACAGCAGCAACAACAGCAGCAGTAGCAATTGCAACAGGTCCAGCAGCTGCAGCAACAGCAGCAGCCAGAGCAACAGCAGCAACAACAGCAGCAGAAACACCAGCAAACATGCCACAGCAGCAACATCAACAGGATCGGCAACAGCAGCAGCAAAAGCAACAGTAGCAAAATCATCAGCAACAGCAGCAGGAAGGGCAGCAGCAGCAGCATCAACAGCAGCAGCAGCAACAACAGCAGCCATAGCAACAGCAGCAACAACAGCAGCAGAAACACCAGCAAACCTGCCGCAGCAGCAACATCAACAACAGTAGCAACAGCAACAGCGGCAACAGCAGCAGCAACAGCAGCAGCTTCAGCAAGAACAGCAGCAGCAACAACAGCAGCAACAGTAACAGCAACAGTAGGAAAAGGAACTGCAACAGCAGTAGCAACAGCAACAGCAGCAGCAGGAAGCGCTTTACCAGCAACAGCAGGAGCAGCGTCAGCCAGAACAGCAGTAACAGGATTATCAGCAGCAGCAGCAACAGATTTACCAGCAGCAGGAGGAGCTGTGTCAGCAGCAGCATCAGTAATAGGATCATCAGCAAAAGCAGCAGCAACAACAACTGCAGCAGCTGCAGCAACAGCAACAGCAACACCAGCATCAACTGCAGCTGCTTCAGCAGCAACAGCGGCAGCAAGAGCAGCAAATGCAACAGCAACACCAGCAACATCAGCAGCAGCAACATTGGCAGCCATAGCAACAATAGCAACAGCAGCAAAAGGAACAGCAACCGCAGCCGCAGCAGCAGCAACAGCAGCAGCAACAGCATCAGCAGCAACAGCAACAGCATTACCAGCAACAGCAGAAGCAGCAGCAGCTACAAAAGCAGTAACAGGAATATCAGCAACAGCAGCAATAGCAGCTACAACAGCTGCATCAGCAGCAAAAACATCAGCAGCAACAGCAGCAGCAACGGTACCATCAGCATCGGCAGCAGCAGCAGTAAAACCACAAGCAACACCAGCAACATCAGCAGCAGCACCAACAACAGCATCAGGAAACAGAGCAAAAGGAACAAGAGCAGCAACAGCAGGAGCTGCAGCAGCTACAACTGCAAGAGCAGCATAATAAGCAGCAACATCAACAGCAGCAGCAGCAAAAGCAACATTTGCAAAATCCTCATCAACAGCAGCAGGAACAGCAGCAACAACAGCAGCAGCAGCAATTGCAACAGCAACAGCAGCTGCAGCAACAGCAGCAGCCAGAGCAACATCTGCAACAACAGCAGCAGAAACACCAGCAAACATGCCACAGCAGCAACATCAACAGGATCAGCAACAGCAGCAGCAACAGCAGCAGCAAAAGCAACAGAAGCAAAATCATCAGCAACAGCAGCAGGAAGGGCAGCAGCAGCAGCATCAACAGCAACAGCAGCAGCAGCAAAAACAGCAGCCATAGCAACAGCAGCAACAACAGCAGCAGAAACACCAGCAAACATGCCGCAGCAGCAACATCAACAGGATCAGCAACAGCAGCAGCAACAGCAGCAGCAAAAGCAAAAGTAGCAAAATCATCAGCAACAGCAGCAGGAAGAGCAGCAGCACCAACAGCACCAGCAGCAGCAGCAACAGCAGCAGCCATAGCAACAGCAGCAACAACAGCAGCAGAAGCACCAGCAAACCTGCCGCAGCAGCAACATCAACAACAGCAGCAACAGCAACAGTGACAACAGCAGCAGCAACAGCAGCAGCACTAATAGCTGCAGCAACAGCAACATCAACAGGAGCAACATGAACAGCAGCAGCAGGAACAGCAACAGCAGCAGCAGCGACATCGGCAACAGCAACAGCAACAGCACAGGAGCAGCAGTGGCAGCAAGAACTTCAGTAAAAGGATCATCAGCAACAGCAACAGCCGCAGCAGCAACAGGAACAGTAGCAACAGCAGGAGCAGTGGCAGCAACAGCAGCAACATCAGCAACAGCAGCAACAGAAACAGCAGTAGCAGCAACAGCAGCAACAGCAGCAACAGGATCAGCAACAGCAACAGCAACAGCAGCAGCAACAGCAGCAGCAACAGCAGGAGCAACAGCAGCAGCAGCAACAGCAGCAGCAGCAACATCAGCAGCAGCAACAGCAACAGCAACAGCAGCAGCCACAACTGCAGCAGCAGCAATTGCAACAGCAACAGCAGCTGCAGCAACAGCAGCAGCCAGAGCAACAGCAGCAACAACAGCAGCAGAAACACCAGCAAACATGCCACAGCAGCAACATCAACAGGATCAGCAACAGCAGCAGCAACAGCAGCAGCAAAAGCAACAGTAGCAAAATCATCAGCAACAGCAGCAGGAAGGGCAGCAGCAGCAGCATCAACAGCAACAGCAGCAGCAGCAAAAACAGCAGCCATAGCAACAGCAGCAGAAACACCAGCAAACATGCCACAGCAGCAACATCAACAGGATCAGCAACAGCAGCAGCAACAGCAGCAGCAAAACCAAAAGTAGCAAAATCATCAGCAACAGCAGCAGGAAGAGCAGCAGCATCAACAGCACCAGCAGCAGCAGCAACAGCAGCAGCCATAGCAACAGCAGCAACAACAGCAGCAGAAGCACCAGCAAACCTGCCGCAGCAGCAACATCAACAACAGCAGCAACAGCAAGTGACAACAGCAGCCGCAACAGCAGCAGCACTAATAGCTGCAGCAACAGCAACAGCAACATCAACAGGAGCAACATGAACAGCAGCAGCAGGAACAGCAACAGCAGCAGCAGCGACATCGGCAACAGCAACAGCAACAGCACAGGAGCAGCAGTGGCAGCAGGAACCTCAGTAAAAGGATCATCAGCAACAGCAACAGCCGCAGCAGCAACAGGAACAGCAGCAGCCACAACTGCAGCAGCAGCAAAAACAAAGGCAGCAGCAGCAACAGCAACACCAGCAGCAACTGCAGCACCTTCAGCAGTAACAACAGCAGCAGGAGCAGCAAAATCAACAGCAACACCAGCAAAATCAGCAGCAGCAGCAGCAACAGCAACAGCATCAGCAATAACAGCTGCAGCAACAGCAACAGCAACAGCAGCAACAGCAACATCAACAGGAGCAACATGAACAGCAGCAGCAGGAACAGCAACAGCAGCAGCAGCGACATCGGCAGCAGCAACAGCAACAGCACAGGAGCAGCAGTGGCAGCAAGAACATCAGTAAAAGGATCATCAGCAACAGCAACAGCCGCAACAGCAGCAGAAACAACAACTGCAGCTGCAGCTGCAACAGCAACTGCAGCAGCCGCAACAGCAACAGCAGCAAAAACAACAGCAGCAGCAGCAGCAACAGCAACACCAGCAGCAACTGCAGCTTCTTCAGCAGCAACAACAGCAACAAGAGCAGCAAACGCAACAGCAACACCAGCAACATCAGCAGCAACAACAGCAACAGCATCAGCAAAAACAGCAGCAGCAACAACAGTAACAGCAGCAGTAGCAACAGCAGGAGCTGCAGCAGCAGCAACAGAAAAAGGAACAGCAACAGCAGCAGCATCAGCAACAGCAGCCAAAGGAACAGCAACAGCCGAAGCATCAGCAGCAGCATTAGGAGCAATAACAGGAGCAGCGTCAGCAAGAAAAGCAGTAACAGGAATATCAGCAACAGCAGCAGCAGCAACAGCTTTACCAGCAACAGGAGGAGAGCTGCAGCAACACCATCAGTAATACAATCATCATCATCAGCAACAGCAACACCAACAGCAACTGCAGCTGCTTCAGCAGCAACAACAGCAGCAAGAGCAACAAATGCAATAGCAACACCAGCAACATCAACAGCAGCAACAGCGGCAGACATAGCAACAACAGCAACAGCAGCAACAACAGCAACAGGAACAGCAAAAACAGCAAGAGCAACAGCAGCAACAGCAACAGCAGCAAAAGTAACAGCAACCACAGCCACAGCAGCAACAGCAGCAGCAACAGCAGGAGGAGCAACAGCATCAGCAGCAACAGCAACAGAATTAACAGCAACAGCAGGAGGAGCAGCAGCAACAACAGCAGCAACAGGAATATCAGCAACAGCAGCAATAGCAGCTGCAACAACTGCAGCAGCAGCAAAAACAGCAGCAGCAACAGCAGCAACAGTACCAACAGCAACAGCAGAAGCAGCAAAAGCAAAAGCAACACAAGCAACATCAGCAGCAGCAACAACAACAGCAGCAGGAACAAACAGCAAAAGCAACAAGAGCAGCCAAAGCAGGAGCTGCAGCAGCAACAACAGCAAGAGCAGCATAATAAGCAGCAACAGCAACAGCAACAGAAACATCCACAACAGAAGCATCAACAGCAGCAGCAACACCCACAGCAACAGCAGCAACAAAAGCTGCAGCAGGAACAGTAACAACAGCAGCAACAGCAGCAAGAGGATCAGCAACATCAATAGCAGCAGCAGCAAAAGCAACAGTTGCAAAATCCTCATCAACAGCAGCAGGAACAGCAGCAACAACAGCAGCAGTAGCAATTGCAACAGGTCCAGCAGCTGCAGCAACAGCAGCAGCCATAGCAACAGCAGCAACAACAGCAGCAGAAACACCAGCAAACATGCCACAGCAGCAACATCACAGGATCGGCAACAGGATCGGCAACAGCAGCAGCAAAAGCAACAGTAGCAAAATCATCAGCAACAGCAGCAGGAAGGGCAGCAGCAGCAGCATCAACAGTAACAGCAGCAGCAGCAAAAACAGCAGCCATAGCAACAGCAGCAACAACAGCAGCAGAAACACCAGCAAACCTGCCGCAGCAGCAACATCAACAACAGTAGCAACAGCAACAGCGGCAACAGCAGCAGCAACAGCAGAAGCAATAACAGCTGCATCAACAGCAACAGCAACATCAACAGGATCAACATGAACAGCAGCAGCAGGAACAGCAACAGCAGCAGCAGCGACATCGGCAACAGCAACAGCAACAGCACAGGAGCAGCAGTGGCAGCAAGAACTTCAATAAAAGCATCATCAGCAACAGCAACAGCCGCAGCAGCAACAGGAACAGTAGCAACAGCAGGAGCAGTGGTAGCAACAGCAGCAACATCAGCAACAACAGCAACAGAAACAGCAGTAGCAGCAACAGTAGCAACAGCAGCTGCAACAACAGCAGCAGCAACAGCAGCAACAGGATCAGCAACAGCAACAGCAGCAGCAACAGCAGCGGCAACAGCAGGAGCTGCAGAAACATGAGCAACTGCAGCAGCAACAGCAGCAGCAGCAACATCAGCAACAGCAACAGCAACAGCAACAGCCACAACTGCAGCAGCAGCAAAAACAACTGCAGCAGCAGCAGCAACAGGAACACCAGCAGCAACTGCAGCACGTTCAGCAGTAACAACAGCAGCAGGAGCAGCAAAATCAACAGCAACACCAGCAAAATCAGCAGCAGCAACAGCAACAGCATCAGCAAGAACAGCAGCAGCAACAACAGCACCAACAGTAACAGTAACAGTAGCAAAGGAACTGCAACAGCAGTAGCATCAGCAACAGCAGCAGCAGGAAGCGCTTTACCAGCAACAGCAGGAGCAGCGTCAGCAATAACAGCAGTAACAGGAATATCAGCAGCAGCAGCAGCAACAGATTTACTAGCAGCAGGAAGAGCAGTGTCAGCAGCAGCATCAGTCATAGGATCATCAGCCAAATCAGCAGCAACAACAACTGCAGCTGCTGCAGCAACAGCAACAGCAACACCAGCAGCAACTGTAGCTGCTTCAGCAGCAACAACAGCAGCAAGAGCAGCAAATGCAACAGCAACACCAAAAACATCAGCAGCAGCAACAGTGGCAGCCATAGCAACAACAGCAACAGCAGCAAAAGGAACAGCAACCGCAGCCACAGCAGCAGCAACAGCAGCAGCAACAGCATCAGCAGCAACAGCAACAGCATTACCAGCAACAGCAGAAGCAGCAGCAGCTACAAAAGCAGTAACAGGAATATCAGCAACAGCAGCAGGAAGGGCAGCAGCAGCAGCATCAACAGCAACAGCAGGAGCAGCAACAACAGCAGCCATAGCAAAAGCAGCAACAACAGCAGCAGAAACACCAGCAACAACAGCAGCCATAGCAACAGCAGCAACAACAACAGCAGAAACACCAGCAAACCTGCCGCAGCAGCAACATCAACAAAAGCAGCAACTGCAACAATGTCAACAGCAGCAGCAACAGCAGCAGCAATAATAGCTGCAGCTACAGCAACAGCAACATCACCAGGAGCAACATGAACAGCAGCAGCAGGAACAGCAGCAGCAGCAGCAGCAGCGACATCGGCAACAGCAACAGCAACAGCACAGGAGCAGCAGTGGCAGCAAGAACTTCAGTAAAAGGATCATCAGCAACAGCAACAGCCACAGCAGCAACAGGAACAGTAGCAACAGCAGGAGCAGTGGCAGCAACAGCAGCAATATCAGCAACAGCAGCAACAGAAACAGCAGTAGCAGCAACAGTAGCAACAGCAGCTGCAAAAACAGCAGCAGCAACAGCAGCAACAGGATCAGCAACAGCAACAGCAACAGCAGGAGCAACAGCAGCAGCAAAAGCAACAGTAGCAAAATCATCAGCAACAGCAGCAGGAAGAGCGGCAACAAGAGCAGCAACAGCAACAGCAGCAGAAACACCAGCAAACCTCCCACAGCAGCAACATCAACAACAGCATCAACAGCAACAGCAGCAACAGCAGCAGCAACAGCAGCAGCGATAACAGCAGCAGCAACAGCAACAGCAACAGCAGCAGCAGCAACAGGAACAGTAGCAACAGCAGGAGCAGTGGCAGCATCAGCAGCAACATCAGCAACAGCAGCAACAGACACAGCAGTAGCATCAACAGTAGCAACAGCAGCTGCAACAACAGCAGCAGCAACAGCATCAACAAGATCAGCAACAGCAACAGCAACAGCATCAGCAAGAAATGCTGCAGCAACAACAGCAGCAGGGAAAACAACAAAAGCAACGAGAGCAGCAACAGCAGGAGCTGCAGCAGCAAAAACAGCAACAGCAGCAGTAACAGCAGCAGCAACAGCAGCAGCAACAGCACCATCAAAAGATGCAACAGGAACAGCAACAACAGCAGCAACAGCAGCAACAGGATCAGCAACAGCAACAGCAACAGCAGCAGCAACAGCAGCAGCAAAAGCAACAGTTGAAACATCCTCATCAACAGCAGCAGGAACAGCAGCAACAACAGCAGCAGCAGCAACTGCAACAGCAGCAGCAGCAGCAACAGCAGCAGCCAGAGCAACAGCAGCAACAACAGCAGCAGAAACACCAGCAAACATGCCGCAGCAGCAACATCAACAGGATCAGCAACAGCAGGAGCAACAGCAACAGCAAAAGCAACAGTAGCAAAATCATCAGCAACAGCAGCAGGAACAGCAGCAGCAACAACAGCAGCAACAGGATCAGCAACAGCAGCAGCAACAGCAGCAGCACAAGCAGCAGCAAAAGCAACAGTTGCAAAATCATCAGCAACAGCAGCAGCAGCAGCAGCAACAGCGAATGCAGCAGTAGCAATAGCAGCAGCAACAGCAACCGCAGCAACAACAGCAGCAGAATCACCAGTAAACATGCCGCAGCAGCAACTTCAACAGGATCAGCAACAGCAGCAGGAACAGCAGCAACAACAGCAGCAGCAACAACTGCAACAGCGACAGCAGCAACAGCAACAGCAGCAGCAACAGCAACAGCAGCAACAACAGCAGCAGAAACACCAGCAAACATGCCGCAGCAGCAACATCAACAGCATCAGCAACAGCAGCAGCAACAGCAGCAGCAAAAGCAGCAGCAAAAACAACAGTAGCAAAATCATCAGCAACAGCAGCAGGAACAGCAGCAACAACAGCAGCAGCAGCAACAGCAACAACAGCAGCAGCAACAGCAGCAGCCATAGCAACAGCAGCAACAACAGCAGCAGAAACACCAGCAAACCTACCGCAGCAGCAACATCAACAACAGCAGCAGCAGCAACAGCAGCAGCAGCAACAGCAATAACAGGTGCAGCAACATCAACAGGAGCAACATGAACAGCAGCAGCAGGAACAGCAACAGCAGCAGCAGCAACAGGAACAGTAGCAACAGCAGGAGCAGTGGCAGCAACAGCAGCAATATCAGCAACAGCAGCAACAGAAACAGCAGTAGCAGCAACAGTAGCAACAGCAGCTGCAACAACAACAGCAGCAACAGCAGCAACAGGATCAGCAACAGCAACAGCAGCAGCAGCAACAGCAGCAGCAACAGCAGCAGCAACAGCAACATTAGCAACAGCAGCAGCAAAAGCAACAGTTGCAAAATCATCAGCAACAGCAGCAGGAACAGCAGCAACAACAGCAGCAGCAGCAACTGCAACAGCAACAGCAGCAGCAGCAACAGCAGCAATAACAGCTGCAGCAACAGCAATAACAGCTGCAGCAACAGCAACAGGAGCAACAGAATTAGCAGCAACAGCAGGAGCAGCATCAGCAAGAACAGCAGTAACAGGAATATCAGCAACAGCAGCAGCAGCAACAGCTTTACCAGCAACAGGAGGAGCAGCGGCAGCAACAACATCAGTAATAGGATCATCAGCAGCTGCAGCAACAGCAACACCAGCAACAACTGCAGCTGCTTCAGCAGCAACAACAGCAGCAAAAGCAGCAAATGCAACAGCAACACCAGCAACATCAGCAGCAGCAAGAGCGGCAGCCATAGCAACAACAGCAACAACAGCAACAGGAACAGCAAAAATAGCAAGAGCACAGCATCAACAGAAACAGCAGCAACAACAGCAGCAGCAACAGCATCAGCAGCAACTGCAACAGCATTACCAGCAACAGCAGGAGCTGCAGCAGCAACATCAGCAGTAACCGGAATATCAGCAACAGCAGCAATAGCAGCTACAACAACTGCAGCAGCAGCAAAAACAGCAGCAGCAACATCAGCAACTGTACCAACAGCAACAGCAGCAGCAGCAGCAAAAGCAAAAGCAGCAGCAGCAACATCAGCAGCAGCAACAACAACAGCAGCAGGAGAAACAGCACAAGCAGCAAGAGAAGCAACAGCAGGTGATGCAGCAGCAACAACAGCAAGAGCAGCATAATAAGCAGCAACAGCAACAGCAGCAGCAACAGCAAAGGCAACAGCAGCAGCAAAGGCAGCAGCAAAAGCAACAGCAAAAGCTGCAACAGGATCAGCACAGCAGCAGCAAAAGCAGCAGCAAAAGCAACAGTTGCAAAATCATCAGCAACAGCAGCAGGAACAGCAGCAGCAACAGCAGCAGCAGCAACTGCAACAGCGACAGCAGCAGCAGCAACAGCAGCAGCAACAGCAACAGCAGCAACAACAGCAGCAGAAACACCAGCAAACATGCCGCAGCAGCAACATCAACAACATCAGCAACAGCAGCAGCAACAGCAGCAGCAAAAGCAGCAGCAAAAACAACAGTAGTAAAATCATCAGCAACAGCAGCAGGAACAGCAGCAACAACAGCAGCAGCAGCAACAGCAACAACAGCAGCAGCAACAGCAGCAGCCATAGCAACAACAACAACAACAGCAGCAGAAACACCAGCAAACATGCCGCAGCAGCAACATCAACAGGATCAGCAAAAGCAGCAGCAACAACAGCAACAAAAGCAACAGTAGCAAAGTCATCAGCAACAGCAGCAGCAACAGCATCAGCAGCAACACCAACAGCATTACCAGCAACAGCAGGAGCAGCAGCAGCAACAACAGCAGTAACAGGAATATCAGCAACAGCAGCAATAGCAGCTACAACAACTGCAGCAGCAGCAAAAACAGCAGCAGCAACATCAGCAACTGTACCAACAGCAACAGCAGCAGCAGCAGCAAAAGCAAAAGCAGCAGCAGCAACATCAGCAGCAGCAACAACAACAGCAGCAGGAAAAACAGCAAAAGCAGCAAGAGCAGCAACAGCAGGTGCTGCAGCAGCAACAACAGCAAGAGCAGCATAATAAGCAGCAACAGCAACAGCAGCAGCAACAGCAAAGGCAACAGCAGCAGCAAAGGCAGCAGCAACAGCAACAGCAGCAACAACAGCAGCAGAAACACCAGCAAACATGCCGCAGCAGCAACATCAACAGCATCAGCAACAGCTGCAGCAACAGCAGCAGCAACAACAGCAGCAAAAACAACAGTAGCAAAATCATCAGCAACAGCAGCAGGAACAGCAGCAACAACAGCAGCAGCAGCAACTGCAACAGCAGCAGCAGCAGCAGCAACAGCAGCAGCCAGAGCAACAGCAGCAACAACAGCAGCAGAAACACCAGCAAACATGCCGCAGCAGCAACATCAACAGGATCAGCAAAAGCAGGAGCAACCGCAACAGCAAAAGCAACAGTAGCAAAATCATCAGCAACAGCAGCAGGAACAGCAGCAGCAACAACAGCAGCAACAGGATCAGCAACAGCAGCAGCAACAACAGCAGCAAAAGCAGCAGCAAAAGCAACAGTTGCAAAATCATCAGCAACAACAGCAGCAGCAGCAACTGCAACAGCGAATGCAGCAGTAGCAATAGCAGCAGCAACAGCAACCGCAGCAACAACAGCAGCAGAATCACCAGTAAACATGCCGCAGCAGCAACTTCAACAGGATCAGCAACAGCAGCAGGAACAGCAGCAACAACAGCAGCAGCAACAACTGCAACAGCGACAGCAGCAACAGCAACAGCAGCAACAACAGAAGCAGAAACACCAGCAAACATGCCGCAGCAGCAACATCAACAGCATCAGCAACAGCAGCAGCAACAGCAGCAGCAACAGCAGCAGCAAAAACAAAAGTAGCAAAATCATCAGCAACAGCAGCAGGAACAGCAGCAACAACAGCAGCAGCAGCAACAGCAACAACAGCAGCAGCAACAGCAGCAGCCATAGCAACAGCAGCAACAACAGCAGCAGAAACACCAGCAAACCTACCGCAGCAGCAACATCAACAACAGCAGCAGCAGCAACAGCAGCAGCAGCAACAGCAATAACAGGTGCAGCAACATCAACAGGAGCAACATGAACAGCAGCAGCAGGAACAGCAACAGCAGCAGCAGCAACAGGAACAGTAGCAACAGCAGGAGCAGTGGCAGCAACAGCAGCAATATCAGCAACAGCAGCAACAGAAACAGCAGTAGCAGCAACAGTAGCAACAGCAGCTGCAACAACAACAGCAGCAACAGCAGCAACAGGATCAGCAACAGCAACAGCAGCAGCAGCAACAGCAGCAGCAACAGCAACATTAGCAACAGCAGCAGCAAAAGCAACAGTTGCAAAATCATCAGCAACAGCAGCAGGAACAGCAGCAACAACAGCATCAGCAGCAACTGCAACAGTAACAGCAGCAGCAGCAACAGCAGCAATAACAGCTGCAGCAACAGCAATAACAGCTGCAGCAACAGCAACAGGAGCAACAGAATTAGCAGCAACAGCAGGAGCAGCATCAGCAAGAACAGCAGTAACAGGAATATCAGCAACAGCAGCAGCAGCAACAGCTTTACCAGCAACAGGAGGAGCAGCGGCAGCAACAACATCAGTAATAGGATCATCAGCAGCTGCAGCAACAGCAACACCAGCAACAACTGCAGCTGCTTCAGCAGCAACAACAGCAGCAAAAGCAGCAAATGCAACAGCAACACCAGCAACATCAGCAGCAGCAAGAGCGGCAGCCATAGCAACAACAGCAACAACAGCAATAACAGCAACAGGAACAGCAAAAACAGCAAGAGCACAGCATCAACAGCAACAGCAGCAAAAGAAACAGCACCCGCAGCCGCAGCAGCAACAGCAGCAGCAACAGCAGCAGCAACAGCATCAGCAGCAACTGCAACAGCATTACCAGCAACAGCAGGAGCTGCAGCAGCAACATCAGCAGTAACCGGAATATCAGCAACAGCAGCAATAGCAGCTACAACAACTGCAGCAGCAGCAAAAACAGCAGCAGCAACATCAGCAACTGTACCAACAGCAACAGCAGCAGCAGCAGCAAAAGCAAAAGCAGCAGCAGCAACATCAGCAGCAGCAACAACAACAGCAGCAGGAAAAACAGCACAAGCAGCAAGAGAAGCAACAGCAGGTGCTGCAGCAGCAACAACAGCAAGAGCAGCATAATAAGCAGCAACAGCAACAGCAGCAGCAACAGCAAAAGCAACAGCAGCAGCAAAGGCAGCAGCAAAAGCAACAGCAAAAGCTGCAACAGGATCAGCACAGCAGCAGCAAAAGCAGCAGCAAAAGCAACAGTTGCAAAATCATCAGCAACAGCAGCAGGAACAGCAGCAGCAACAGCAGCAGCAGCAACTGCAACAGCGACAGCAGCAGCAGCAACAGCAGCAGCAACAGCAACAGCAGCAACAACAGCAGCAGAAACACCAGCAAACATGCCGCAGCAGCAACATCAACAACATCAGCAACAGCAGCAGCAACAGCAGCAGCAAAAGCAGCAGCAAAAACAACAGTAGTAAAATCATCAGCAACAGCAGCAGGAACAGCAGCAACAACAGCAGCAGCAGCAACAGCAACAACAGCAGCAGCAACAGCAGCAGCCATAGCAACAGCAGCAACAACAGCAGCAGAAACACCAGCAAACCTACCGCAGCAGCAACATCAACAACAGCAGCAGCAGCAACAGCAGCAGCAGCAACAGCAATAACAGGTGCAGCAACATCAACAGGAGCAACATGAACAGCAGCAGCAGGAACAGCAACAGCAGCAGCAGCAACAGGAACAGTAGCAACAGCAGGAGCAGTGGCAGCCACAGCAGCAATATCAGCAACAGCAGCAACAGAAACAGCAGTAGCAGCAACAGTAGCAACAGCAGCTGCAACAACAGCAGCAACAGAAACAGCAGCAACAGGATCAGCAAACAGCAACAGCAACAGCAGCAGCAGCAACAACAGCAGCAACAGCAGCAACAGGATCAGCAACAGCAACAGCAGCAGCAGCAACAGCAGCAGCAACAGCAGCAGCAACAGCAACATTAGAAACAGCAGCAGCAAAAGCAACAGTTGCAAAATCATCAGCAACAGCAGCAGGAACAGCAGCAACAACAGCAGCAGCAGCAACTGCAACAGCAACAGCAGCAGCAGCAACAGCAGCAATAACAGCTGCAGCAACAGCAATAACAGCTGCAGCAACAGCAACAGGAGCAACAGAATTAGCAGCAACAGCAGGAGCAGCGTCAGCAAGAACAGCAGTAACAGGAATATCAGCAACAGCAGCAGCAGCAACAGCTTTACCAGCAACAGGAGGAGCAGCGGCAGCAACAACATCAGTAATAGGATCATCAGCAGCATCTGCAGCAACAGCAACACCAGCAACAACTGCAGCTGCTTCAGCAGCAACAACAGCAGCAAAAGCAGCAAATGCAATAGCAACACCAGCAACATCAGCAGCAGCAAGAGCGGCAGCCATAGCAACAACAGCAACAACAGCAACAGGAACAGCAAAACAGCAAGAGCACAGCATCAACAGCAACAGCAGCAAAAGAAACAGCACCCGCAGCCGCAGCAGCAACAGCAGCAGCAACAGCAGCAGCAACAGCATCAGCAGCAACAGCAACAGCATTACCAGCAACAGCAGGAGCAGCAGCAGCAACATCAGCAGTAACCGGAATATCAGCAACAGCAGCAATAGCAGCTACAACAACTGCAGCAGCAGCAAAAACAGCAGCAGCAACGTCAGCAACCGTACCAACAGCAACAGCAGCAGCAAAAGCAAAAGCAACACCAGCATCATCAGCAGCAGCAAGAACAACAGCAGCAGGAAAAACAGCAAAAGCAACGAGAGCACTAACAGCAGGAGCTGCAGCAGCAACAACAGCAAGAGCAGCATAATAAGCAGCAACATCAACAGCAGCAGCAACAGCAGCAGCAACAGCATCAGCAGCAACACCAACAGCATTACCAGCAACAGCAGGAGCAGCAGCAGCAACAACAGCAGTAACAGGAATATCAGCAACAGCAGCAATAGCAGCTACAACAACTGCAGCAGCAGCAAAAACAGCAGCAGCAACATCAGCAACTGTACCAACAGCAACAGCAGCAGCAGCAGCAAAAGCAAAAGCAGCAGCAGCAACATCAGCAGCAGCAACAACAACAGCAGCAGGAAAAACAGCACAAGCAGCAAGAGCAGCAACAGCAGGTGCTGCAGCAGCAACAACAGCAAGAGCAGCATAATAAGCAGCAACAGCAACAGCAGCAGCAACAGCAAAGGCAACAGCAGCAGCAAAGGCAGCAGCAAAAGCAACAGCAAAAGCTGCAACAGGATCAGCACAGCAGCAGCAAAAGCAGCAGCAAAAGCAACAGTTGCAAAATCATCAGCAACAGCAGCAGGAACAGCAGCAACAACAGCAGCAGCAGCAACTGCAACAGCGACAGCAGCAGCAGCAACAGCAGCAGCAACAGCAATAGCAGCAACAACAGCAGCAGAAACACCAGCAAACCTACCGCAGCAGCAACATCAACAACAGCAGCAGCAGCAACAGCAGCAGCAGCAACAGCAATAACAGGTGCAGCAACATCAACAGGAGCAACATGAACAGCAACAGCAGGAACAGCAACAGCAGCAGCAGCAACAGGAACAGTAGCAACAGCAGGAGCAGTGGCAGCAACAGCAGCAATATCAGCAACAGCAGCAACAGAAACAGCAGTAGCAGCAACAGTAGCAACAGCAGCTGCAACAACAACAGCAGCAACAGCAGCAACAGGATCAGCAACAGCAACAGCAGCAGCAGCAACAGCAGCAGCAACAGCAGCAGTAACAGGAATATCAGCAACAGCAGCAGCAGCAACAGCTTTACCAGCAACAGGAGGAGCAGCGGCAGCAACAACATCAGTAATAGGATCATCAGCAGCTGCAGCAACAGCAACACCAGCAACAACTGCAGCTGCTTCAGCAGCAACAACAGCAGCAAAAGCAGCAAATGCAACAGCAACACCAGCAACAACAGCAGCAGCAAGAGCGGCAGCCATAGCAACAACAACAACAGCAACAACAGCAACAGGAACAGCAAAAACAGCAAGAGCACAGCATCAACAGCAACAGCAGCAAAAGAAACAGCACCCGCAGCCGCAGCAGCAACAGCAGCAGCAACAGCATCAGCAGCAACTGCAACAGCATTACCAGCAACAGCAGGAGCAGCAGCAGCAACATCAGCAGTAACCGGAATATCAGCAACAGCAGCAATAGCAGCTACAACTGCAGCAGCACCAAAAACAGCAGCAGCAACATCAGCAACTGTACCAACAGCAACAGCAGCAGCAGCAGCAAAAGCAAAAGCAGCAGCAGCAACATCAGCAGCAGCAACAACAACAGCAGCAGGAAAAACAGCACAAGCAGCAAGAGCAGCAACAGCAGGTGCTGCAGCAGCAACAACAGCAAGAGCAGCATAATAAGCAGCAACAGCAACAGCAGCAGCAACAGCAAAGGCAACAGCAGCAGCAAAGGCAGCAGCAAAAGCAACAGCAAAAGCTGCAACAGGATCAGCACAGCAGCAGCAAAAGCAGCAGCAAAAGCAACAGTTGCAAAATCATCAGCAACAGCACCAGGAACAGCAGCAACAACAGCGGCAGAAGCAACTGCAACAGCGACAGCAGCAGCAGCAACAGCAGCAGCAACAGCAACAGCAGCAACAACAGCAGCAGAAACACCAGCAAACATGCCGCAGCAGCAACATCAACAACATCAGCAACAGCAGCAGCAACAGCAGCAGCAAAAGCAGCAGCAAAAACAACAGTAGTAAAATCATCAGCAACAGCAGCAGGAACAGCAGCAGCAGCAACAGCAACAACAGCAGCAGCAACAGCAGCAGCCATAGCAACAGCAGCAACAACAGCAGCAGAAACACCAGCAAGCCTACCGCAGCAGCAACATCAACAACAGCAGCAGCAGCAACAGCAGCAGCAGCAACAGCAATAACAGGTGCAGCAACATCAACAGGAGCAACATGAACAGCAGCAGCAGGAACAGCAACAGCAGCAGCAGCAACAGGAACAGTAGCAACAGCAGGAGCAGTGGCAGCAACAGCAGCAATATCAGCAACAGCAGCAACAGAAACAGCAGTAGCAGCAACAGTAGCAACATCAGCTGCAACAACAACAGCAGCAACAGCAGCAACAGGATCAGCAACAGCAACAGCAGCAGCAGCAACAGCAGCAGCAACAGCAGCAGCAACAGCAACATTAGCAACAGCAGCAGCAAAAGCAACAGTTGCAAAATCATCAGCAACAGCAGCAGGAACAGCAGCAACAACAGCAGCAGCAGCAACTGCAACAGCAACAGCAGCAGCAGCAACAGCAGCAATAACAGCTGCAGCAACAGCAATAACAGCTGCAGCAACAGCAACAGGAGCAACAGAATTAGCAGCAACAGCAGGAGCAGCGTCAGCAAGAACAGCAGTAACAGGAATATCAGCAACAGCAGCAGCAACAGCTTTACCAGCAACAGGAGGAGCAGCGGCAGCAACAACATCAGTAATAGGATCATCAGCAGCTGCAGCAACAGCAACACCAGCAACAACTGCAGCTGCTTCAGCAGCAACAACAGCAGCAAAAGCAGCAAATGCAACAGCAACACCAGCAACATCAGCAGCAGCAAGAGCGGCAGCCATAGCAACAACAGCAACAACAGCAACAACAGCAACAGGAACAGCAAAAACAGCAAGAGCACAGCATCAACAGCAACAGCAGCAAAAGAAACAGCACCCGCAGCCGCAGCAGCAACAGCAGCAGCAACAGCATCAGCAGCAACTGCAACAGCATTACCAGCAACAGCAGGAGCAGCAGCAGCAACATCAGCAGTAACCGGAATATCAGCAACAGCAGCAATAGCAGCTACAACAACTGCAGCAGCAGCAAAAACAGCAGCAGCAACATCAGCAACCGTACCAACAGCAACAGCAGCAGCAAAAGCAAAAGCAACAACAGCATCATCAGCAGCAGCAAGAACAACAGCAGCAGGAAAAACAGCAAAAGCAACGAGAGCAGTAACAGCAGGAGCTGCAGCAGCAACAACAGCAAGAGCAGCATAATAAGCAGCAACATCAACAGCAGCAGCAACAGCAGCAACAGCAGCAGCAACAGCAGCAGCGACAGCAGCAGCAAAAGCTGCAACAGGAACAGCAACAACAGCAGCAACAGCATCAACAGGATCAGCAACAGCAACAGCAACAGCAGCAGCAACAGCAGCATCAAAAGCAACAGTTGTAAAATCCTTATCAACAGCAGCAGGAACAGCAGCAACAACAGCAGCAGCAGCAACTGCAACAGCAACAGCAGCAGCAGCAACAGCAGCGGACAGAGCAACAGCAGCAACAACAGCAGCAGAAACACCAGCAAACATGCCGCAGCAGCAACATCGACAACAGCAGCAACAGCAACAGGGGCAACAGCAGCCGCAACAGCAGCAGCAATAAAGCTGCAACAACAGCAACAGCAGCAACAGCAACATCAACAGGAGCAACATGAACAGCAGCAGCAGGAGCAGCAACAGCAGCAGCAGCAACAGGAACAGTAGCAACAGCAGGAGCAGTGGCAGCAACAGCAGCAACATCAGCAACAGCAGCAAGAGAAACAGCAGTAGCAGCAACAGTAGCAACAGCAGCTGCAACAACAGCAACAGCAGCAGCAACATCAGCAGCAGCAACAGCAACAGCAACAGCAGCAGCCACAACTGCAGCAGCAGGGAAAACAACTGTGGCAGCAGCAGCAAGAGCAACACCAGCAGCAACTGCAGCACCTTCAGCAGTAACAACAGCAGCAGGAGAAAAAAAATTAACAGCAACACCAGCAAAATCAGCAGCAGCAACAGCAACAGCATCAGCAAGAACAGCAGTAACAGGAATATCAGCAACAGCAGCAGTGGCAACAACTTTATCAGCAGCAGGAGGAGCATCGGCAGCAACAGCATCAGTAATAGGATCATCAGCAACAGAAGTAGCCCAATACCAGCAGAAACAGCAGCAACAACAAAAACAGCAGCTGCAGCAACAGCAACACCAGCAGCAACTGCAGTGCTCCAGCAGCAACAACAGCAGCAAGAGCAGCAAATGCAACAGCAACATCAGCAACATCAGCAGCAGCACCAGCGGCATCCATATCAACAAAAGGAACAGGAGCAGCAGCAGCAAAAGGAACAGCAACCGCAGCAGAATCAGCAACAGCAGCAGCAACAGCATCAGCAGCAACACCAACAGCATTACCAGCAACAGCAGGAGCGACAGCAGCAACAACAGCAGTAACAGGAATATCAGCAACAGCAGCAATAGCAACTACAACAACTGCAGCAGCAGCAAAAACAGCAGCAGCAACATCAGCAACTGTACCAGCAGCAACAGCAGCAGCAGCAGCAGTAAAAGCAAAAGCAGCACCAGCAACATCAGCAGCAGCAACAACAACAGCAGCAGGAAAAACAGCAAAAGCAGCAAGAGCAGCAACAGCAGGTGCTGCAGCAGCAACAACAGCAAGAGCAGCATAATATAAGTAACCGCAACAGCAGCAGCAAAAGCAAAGGCAACAGCAGCAGCAAAGGCAGCAGCAACAGCAGCAGCAAAAGTTGCAACAGGATCAGCAACAGCAGCAGCGGCACCAACTGCAGCAGCAACAACAGCAACAGCGATAGCCGCTACAGAAGCAGGTACAGCAACAGCAAAAACAGCTTTAGCAAGACCACCAGCAACAGTAGCAACAGCAGCAATCAACAGCAAGAGCAGAAAAATCAGCAGCAACAACAACAGCAACAGCTGCCACAACAGCAGCAACAGCAGCAGCAACAGCAGCAACGGGAACAGGAAGAACAGCAACAGCAGTAGCAACAGCAGCAACAGCAGCAGTAGAAACACCAGCAAACCTGCTGCAGCAGCAACATCAACAGCAGCAGCAATAACAGCTGCAGCAACAGCAACAGCAACAGCAACATCAACAGGAGCAACATGAACAGCAGCAGCAGGATCAGCAACAGCAGCAGCAGCGACACGATCAAGAGCAACAGCAGCAGCAACGGAGCAGCAGTGGCAGCAAGAACTTTAGAAATAGAATCATCAGCAACAGCAACAGCCGCAACAGCAGCAGAAACAACAGCTGCAGCTGCAGAAGCAACAGCAACAGAAGCAGCTGCAACAGCAGCAGCAGCAAAAACAACAGCAGCAGCAGCAGCAACAGCAACACCAGCAGCAACTGCAGCTGCTTCAGCAGCAACAACCGCAGCAAGAGTAGCAGAGACAACAGCAATACCAGCAACATCAGCAGCAACAACAGCAACAGCATCAGCAAAAACAGCAGGAGCGACAACAATAACAGCAGCAGTAGCAACAGCAGGAGCTGCAGCAGCAACAACAGCCAAAGAAACAGCAACAGCAGTAGCATCAGCAACAGCAGCCAAAGGAACAGCAACAGCCATAGCATCAGCAACAGCAGCAACGGCATTAGCAGCAACAGCAGGAGCAGCGTCAGCAAGAACAGCAGTAACAGGAATATCAGCAACAGCAGCAGCAGCAACAGCTTTACCAGCAACAGGAGGAGCAGCGGCAGCAACAACATCAGTAATACGATCATCATCAGCATCAGCAGCAACAGCAACTGCAGCATCTGCAGCAACAGCAACACCAGCAGCAACTGCAGTGCTTCAGCAGCAACAACAGCTGCAAGAGCAGCAAATGCAACAGCAACACCAGCAACATCAGCAGCAGCAACAGCGGCAGCCATAGCAATAACAGCAACAGCAGCAACAACAGCAACAGGAACAGCAAAAACAGCAAGAGCAACAGCAGCAAAAGCACCCGCAGCCGCAGCAGCAACAGCAGCAGCAACAGCATCAGCAGCAACACCAACAGCATTACCAGCAACAGCAGGAGCAGCAGCAGCAAAAACAGCAGTAACAGGAATATCAGCAACAGCAGCAATAGCAGCTACAACAAACTACAGCAGCAGCAAAAACAGCAGCAGCAACATCAGCAACCGTACCAACATCAACAGCAGCAGCAAAAGCAAAAGCAACACCTGCAACATCAGCAGCAGCAGCAACAACAACAGCAGCAGGAAAAATTACAAAGCAACAAGAGCAGCAACAGCAGCAGCTGCAGCAGCAACAGCAGCAGAAAGAGCAGCAAACGCAACAGCAACACCAGCAACATCAGCAGCAACAACAGCAACAGCATCAGCAAAAACAGCAGCAGCAACAACAATAAGAGCAGGAGTAGCAACAGCAGGAGCTGCAGCAGCAACAACAGCCAAAGGAACAGCAACAGCAGCAGCATCAGCAACAGTAGCCAAAGGAACAGCAACAGCCGAAGCATCAACAGCAGCATTAGGAGCAATAACAGGAGCAGCGTCAACAAGAAAAGCAGTAACAGGAATATCAGCAACAGCAGCAGCAGTAAAAACAACTGCAGCAGCAGCAACAGCAACACCAGCAGCAACTGCAACTGCTTCAGCAGCAACAACAGCAGCAAGAGTAGCAGAGGCAACAGCAATACCAGCAACATCAGCAGCAACAACAGCAACAGCATCAGCAAAAACAGCAGGAGCGACAACAATAACAGCAGCAGTAGCAACAACAGGAGCTGCAGCAGCAACAACAGCCAAAGAAACAGCAACAGCAGTAGCATCAGCAACAGCAGCCAAAGGAACAGCAACAGCCATAGCATCAGCAACAGCAGCAACGGCATTAGCAGCAACAGCAGGAGCAGCGTCAGCAAGAACAGCAGTAACATGAATATCAGCAACAGCAGCAGCAGCAACAGCTTTACCAGCAACAGGAGGAGCAGTGGCAGCGACAACATCAGTAATACGATCATCATCATCAGCAACAGCAACAGCAACTGCAGCAGCTGCAGCAACAGCAACACCAGCAGCAACAGCAGTGCTTCAGCAGCAACAACAGCAGCAAGAGCAGCAAATGCAACAGCAACACCAGCAACATCAGCAGCAGCAACAGCGGCAGCCATAGCAATAACAGCAACAGCAGCAACAACAGCAACAGGAACAGCAAAAGAAGCAAGAGCAACAGCAGCAAAAGCACCCGCAGCCCCAGCAGCAACAGCAGCAGCAACAGTATCAGCAGCAACACCAACAGCATTACCAGCAACAGCAGGAGCAGCAGCAGCAACAACAGCAGTAACAGGAATATCAGCAACAGCAGCAATAGCAGCTACAACAACTGCAGCAGCAGCAAAAACAGCAGCAGCAACATCAGCAACCGTACCAACATCAACAGCAGCAGCAAAAGCAAAAGCAACACCTGCAACTTCAGCAGCAGCAGCAACAACAACAGCAGCAGGAAAAATTGCAAAGCAACAAAAGCAGCAACAGCAGCAGCTGCAGCAGCAACAACAGCAGAAAGAGTAGCAAACGCAACAGCAACACCAGCAACATCAGCAGCAACAACAGCAACAGCATCAGCAAAAACAGCAGCAGCAACAACAATAACAGCAGCAGTAGCAACAACAGGAGCTGCAGCAGCAACAACAGCCGAAGGAACACAACAGCAGTAGCATCAGCAACAGCAGCCAATGCAACAGCAACAGCCGTAGCATCAGCAACAGCAGCAACGGCATTAGCAGCAACAGCAGGAGCAAAGTCAGCAAGAACAGCAGTTACAGGAATACCAGCAACAGCAGCAGCAGCAACAGCTTTACCAGCAACAGGAGGAGAAGCAGAAGCAACAACATCAGTAATACGATCATCATCATCAGCAGCAGCAACAACAGCAAGAGCAGCATAATAAGCAGCAACAGCAACAGCAGCAGCAAGAGCAACAGCAACATCAGCAGCAGCAACAGCAGCAGCAAAAGCTGCAACAGGAACAGCAACAACAGCAGCAACAGCAGCAACAGGATCAGCAACAGCAGCAGCAGCAGCAGCAGAAACAGCAGCAGCAGAAGCAACAGTTGCAAAATCATCCGCAACAGCAGCAGGAAGAGCAGCAACAACAGCAGCAACAGCAACAGGAGGAGCAGTCACCACAACTGCAGCAGCAGCAAAAACAACAGCAGAAAGAGCAGCAAATGCAACAGCAATACCAGCAACATCAGCAGCAACAACAGCAACAGCATCAGCAAAAACAGCAGCAGCAACAACAATAACAGCAGCAGTAGCAACAGCAGGAGCTGCAGCAGCAACAACAGCCAAAGGAACACTACAGCAGTAGAATCAGCAACAGCAGCCAATGCAACAGCTACAGCCGTAGCATCAGCAACAGCAGCAACGGCATTAGCAGCAACAGCAGGAGCAGCGTCAGCAAGAACAGCAGTTACAGGAATATCAGCAACAGCAGCAGCAGCAACAGCTTTACCAGCAACAGGAGGAGCAGCAGAAGCAACAACATCAGTAATACGATCATCATCAGCAGCAGCAACAGCAACTGCAGCAGCTGCAGCAACAGCAACACCAGCAGCAAGTGCAGCTGCTTCAGCAGCAAAAACAGCAGCAAGAGCAGCAAATGCAACAGCAACACCAGCAACATCAGCAGCAGCAACAGCAATAGCATCAGCAAGAACCAGCAGTAACAGGAATATGTGCAACAGCAGCAGTGGCAACAGCTTTACCAGCAGCAGGAGGAGCAGCGGAAGCAACAGCATCAGTAATAGGATCATCAGCAGCAGCAGTAGCCGAATACCAGCAGAAACAGCAGCAACAACAACTGCAGCTGCTGCAGCAACAGCAAAACCAGCAGCAACTGCAGCTGCTTCAGCAGCAACAACACCAGCAAGAGCAGCAAATGCAACAGCAACGCCAGCTACATTAGCAGCAGCAACAGTGGCAGCCATAGCAACAATAGCAACAGCAACAGCAGCAGCAAAAGGAACAGCAACCGCAGCCGAAGCAGCAACAGCATCAGCAGCAACAGCAACAGCATTACCAGCAACAGCAGGAGCAGCAGCAGCAACAACAGCAGTAACAGGAATATCAGCAACAGCAGCAATAGCAGCTACAACTGCAGCAGCAGCAAAAACAGCAGCAGCAACATCAGCAACCGTACCAACAGCAAGAGCAGCAGCAGCAGCAAAAGCAAAAGCAACACCAGATACATCAGCAGCAGCAACAACAACAACAGCAGGAAAAACAGCAAAAGCAACAAGAGCAGCAACAGCAAGAGCTGCAGCAGCAACAACAGCAAGAGCAGCATAATAAGCAGCAACAGCAACAGCAGCAGCAAGAGCAACAGCAACAGCAGCAGCAACAGCAGCAGCAAAAGCTGCAACAGGAACAGCAACAACAGCAGCAACAGCAGCAGAAACAGCAGCAGCAGAAGCAACAGTTGCAAAATCATCAGCAACAGCAGCAGGAACAGCAGCAACAACAGCAGCAGCAGCAACTGCAACAGCAACAGCAGCAGCAACAATAGCAGCAGCAACAGCAACAGCAGCAACAACAGCAGCAGAAACACCAGCAAACATGCCACAGCAGCAACATCAACAGCATCAGCAACAGCAGCAGCAACAGCAGCAGCAAAAGCAACAGTAGCAAAATCATCAGCAACTGCAGCAGGAAGATCAGCAACAACAGCAGCAGCAGCAACAGCAAAAGCAGCAGCAGCAACAGCAGCCGCCGTAGCAACAGCAGCAACAACAGCAGCAGAAAAACCAGCAAACCTGCCACAGCAGCAACATCAACAAGAGCAGCAACAGCAACAGCAGCAATAACAGCTGCAGCAACAGCAATAACAGCTGCAGCAACAGCAACAGGAGCAACGGCATTATCAGCAACAGCAGGAGCAGCGTCAGCAAGAACAGCAGTAACAGGAATATCAGCAACAGCAGCAGTGGCAACAGCTTTACCAGCAGCAGGAGGAGCAGCGGCAGCAAAAGCATCAGTAATAGGATCATCATCAGCAGCAGTAGCCCAATACCAGCAGAAACAGCAGCAACAACAAATGCAGCAGCTGCAGCAACAACAACACCAGCAGCAACTGCAGCTGATTCAGCAGCAACAACAGCAGCAAGAGCAGCAAATGCAACAGCAACACCAGCAACATCAGCAGCAGCAAAAGCGGCAGCCATACCAACAATAGCAGCAGCAGCAGCAGCAGCAAAAGGAACAGCAACCGAAGCCGCAACAGCAACAGCAGCAGCAAATGGAGCGGCAACAGCATTACCAGCAACAGCAGCAGCAGCAGCAACAACTGCAGTAACAGGAATATCAGCAACAGCAGCAATAGCAGCTACAACAACTTCAGCAGCAGCAAAAACAGCAGCAGCAACATCAGCAACTGTACCAACAGCAACAGCAGTGGCAGCAAAAGCAAAAGCAGCACCAGATACATCAGCAGCATCAACAACAACAACAACAGGAAAAACAGCAAAAGCAACAAGAGTAGCAACAGCAGGAGCTGCAGCAGCAACAAAAGCAAGAGCAGCATTATAAGCAGCAACAGCAACAGCAGCAGCAAGAGCAACAGCAACAGCAGCAGCAACAGCAGCAGCAACAGCAGCAACAAAAATTGCAACAGGAACAGCAACAATGGCAGCAACAGCAGCAACAGGATCAGCAACAGCAGCAGCAACAGAAGCAGCAAAAGCAACAGTTGCAAAATCATCAGCAACAGCAGCAGGAAGAGCAGAAACAACAGCAGCAGCAGCAACAGCAGCAGCCAGAGAAACAGCAGCAACAACAGCAGCAGAAACACCAGCAAACATGCCGCAGCAGCAACATCAACAGGATCAGCAACAGCAGCAGCAACAGCAGCAGCAAAAGCAACAGTAGCAAAATCATCAGCAACAGCAGCAGGAAGAGCAGCAACAACAGCAGCAGCAGCAACAGCAACAGCTTCAGCAAGAACAGCAGCAGCAACCACAGCTGCAACAGTAACAACAACCGTAGCAACAGCAGGAGCTGCAGCAGCAAAAACAGCCAAATGAACAGCAAAAGCAGTGCCATCTACAACAGCAGCCAAATGAACAGCAACAGCAGTAGCATCAGCAACAGCAGCAGCAGCAACAGCTTTACCAGCAACAGCAGGAGCAGTGTCAGCGAGAACAGCAGTAACAGGATATAGCAACAGCAACAGCAACAGCAGGAGCAATAGCAACAGTAGCAACTGCAGCAGCAACAGCAGCAGCAGCAACATCAGCAGCAGCAACAGCAACAGCAACAGCAGCAGCCACAACTGCAGCAGCAGCAAAAACAACTGCAGCAGCAGCAGCAACAGCAACACCAGCAGCAACTGCAGCACCTTCAGCAGTAACAACAGCAGCAGGAGCAGCAAAATCAACAGCAAGACCAGCAAAATCAGAAGCAGCAGCAGCAACAGTAGCAACTGCAGCAGCAACAGCAGCAGCAGCAAAATCAGCAGCAACAACAGCAACAGCATCAGCAAGAACAGCAGCAGCAAAAACAGCAGCAACAGTAATAGCAACAGTAGCAACAGCAGGAGCTGCAGCAGCAACCACAGCCAAAGGAACAGCAACAGCAGTAGCATCAGCAACAGCAGCCAAAGGAACAGCAACCGCAGCCGCAGCAGCAACAGCAGCAGCAACAGCATCAGCAGCAACAGCAACAGCATTACCAGCAACAGCAGGAGCAGCAGCAGCAACAACCGCAGTAACAGGAATATCAGCAACAGCAGCAAAAGCAGCTACAACAACTGCAGCAGCAGCAAAAACAGCAGCAGCAACATCAGCAACCGTACCAACAGCAACAGCAGCAGCAGCAGCAAAAGCAAAAGCAACACCAGCAACATCAGCAGCAGCAACAACAACATCAGCAGGAAAAACTGCAAAAGCAACAAAAGCAGCAACAGCAGGAGCTGCAGCAGCAACAACAGCAAGAGCAGCATAATAAGCAGCAACAGCAAAAGCAGCAGCAAGAGCAACATCAACAGCAGCAACAGCCGCAGCAACAGCAGCAGCAAAAGCTGCAACAGGAACAGCAACAACAGCAGCAACAGCAGCAACAGGATCAGCAACAGCAGCAGTAACAGCAGCTGCAACAGCAGCAGTAAAAGCAACATTTGCAAAATCATCAGCAACAGCAGCAGGAACAGCAGCAACAACAGCAGCAGCAGCAAATGCAACAGCAACAGCAGCAGCAGCAACAGCAGCAGCCAGAGAATCAGCGGCAACAACAGCGGCAGAAATACCAGCAAACATGCCACAGCAGCAACATCAACAGAATCAGCAACAGCAGCAGCAACAGCAGCAGCAAAAGCAACAGTAGCAAAATCATCAGCAACAGCAGCAGGAAGGGCAGCAACAACAGCAGCAGCAGCAACAGCAACAGCTTCAGCAAGAACAGCAGCAGCAACCACAGCCGCAACAGTAACAACAACAGTAGCAACAGCAGGAGCTGCAGCAGCAACAACCGCCAAATGAACAGCAACAGCAGTACCACCTACAACAGCAGCCAAAGGAACAGCAACAGCAGTAGCATCAGCAGCAGCAGCAGCAACAGCTTTACCAGCAACAGCAGGAGCAGCGTCAGCAAGAGCAGCAGTAACAGGAATATCAGCAGCAGCAGCAGCAACAGCTTTACCAGCAGCAGGAGGAGCAGCGGCAGCAACAGCATCAGTAATAGGATCATCAGCAACAGCAGCAGCCCAACACCAGCAGAAACAGCAGCAACAACAACTGCAGCAGCAGCAGCAACAGCAACAGCAGCAACATCAGCAGCAGCAACAGCGGCAGCCACAGCAACAACAGCAACACCAGCAACATCAGCAGCAGTAACAGCGGCAGCCACAGCAACAACAGCAACAGCAACAACAGCAGCAACAGCAGCAAAAGGAACAGCAACCGCAGCCGCAGCAGCAACAGCAGCAGCAACAGCATCAGCAGCAACAGCAACAGCATTACCAGCAACAGCAGGAGCAGCAGCAGCAACAACGGCAGTAACAGAAATATCAGCAACAGCAGCAATAGCAGCTACAACAACTGCAGCCGCAGCAAAAACAGCAGCAGCAACATCAGCAACCGTAACAACAGCAACAGCAGCAGCAACAGCAAAAGCAAAAGCAACACCAGCAACATCAGTAGCAGCAACAACAACAGCAGCAGGAAAAACAGCAAAAGTAACAAGAGCAGCAACAGCAGGAGCTGCAGCAGCAGCAACAGCAAGAGAAGCATAATAAGCAGCAACAGCAACAGCAGCAGCAACAGCAACAGCAACAGCAGCAACAGCAGCATCTACAGCAGCAGCAAAAGCTGCAACAGGAACAGCAACAACAGCAGCAGCAACAGCAGCAGCCACAGCAACATCAGTAAAAACAGCAGCAGAAACACCAGCAAACATGCCACAGCAGCAACATCAACAGGATCAGCAACAGCAGCAGCAACAGCAGCAGCAACAACAACAGCAACAGCAGCAACAGGATATAGCAAGAGCAACAGCAGCAGCAGCAGAAGCAACAGCAGCAGCAACAGCAGGAGCAACAGCAACAGTGGCAATAGCAGCAGCAACAGTAGCAGCAATAACAGCTTCAGCAACAGCAACAGCAACAGCAGCAACAGCAACATGAACAGGAGCAACATGAACAGCAGCAGCAGGAACAGCAGCAGCAGCAGCAACAGGAACAGTAGCAAGAGCAGGAACAGTGGCAGCAACAGCAGTAACAGCAACACCAGCAGCAACTGCAGCACCTTCAGGAGTAACAACAGCAGCAGAAGCAGCAAAAGCAACAGCAACGCCAGCAAAATCAGCAGCAGCAACAGCAACAGCATCAGCAACAACAGCAGCAGCAACAGCAGCAGCAATAACAGCTGCAGCAACAGCAGCAACAGCAACATCAACAGGAGCAACATGAACAGCAGCAGCAGGAACAGCAACAGCAGCAGCAGCAACAGGAAAAGTAGCAATAGCAGGAGCAGTGGCAGCAACAGCATCAACATCAGCAACAGCAGGAACAGAAACAGCAGTAGCAGCAACAGTAGCAACAGCAGCTGCAACAACAGCAGCAGAAACAACAGCAACAGGATCAGCAACAGCAACAGCAACAGCAGCAGCAGCAACAGCAGCAGCAACAGCAGGAGCAACAGCAACAGTAGCAACTGCAGCAGCAACAGCAGCAGCAGCAACATCAGCAGCAGCAACAGCAGCAGCAACAACTGCAGCAGCAGCAAAATCAACTGCAGCAACAGCAGCAACAGCAACACCAGCAGCACCTTCAGCAGTAACAACAGCAGCAGGAGCAGCAAAATCAACAGCAACACCAGCAAAATCAGCAGCAGCAACAGCAACAGCATCAGCAAGAACAGCAGCAGCAACAACAGCAGCAACAGTAACAGCAACAGTAGCAACAGCAGGAGCTGCAGCAGCAACAGCAGCCAAATTAACATCAAAAGCAGTAGGATCAGCAACAGCAGCCTAAGGAACAGCAACAGCCGTAGCATCAGCAACAGCAGCAACAGCAACAGCTTTACCAGCAACAGCAGGATCAGCATCAGTATGAACAGCAGTAACAGGAATATCAGCAACAGCAGCAGCAGCAACATCTTTACCAGCAACAGGAGGAGCAGCGGCAGCAACAGCATCAGTAATAGGATCATCAGCAACAGCAGCAGCCCAACACAGCAGAAACAGCAGCAACAACAACTGCAGCAGCAGCAACAGCAACACCAGCAGCAACTGCAGCTGCTTCAGCAGCAACAACAGCAGCTAGAGCAGCAAATGCAACAGCAACACCAGCAGCATCAGCTGCAGCAACATAAGCAGCCAAAGCAACAACAGCAACAGCAGCAGCAACAACAGCAACAGCAACATCAACAGGAGTAACATGAACAGCAGCAACAGGAACAGCAGCAGCAGCAGCAGCAACAGGAACAGTAGCAAAGCGAAAGCAGTGGCAGCAACAGCAGCAACATCAGGAACAGCAGCAACAGAAACAGCAGTAGCAGCAACAGCAACAGCAACATCAACAGGAGCAACATGAACAGCAGCAACAGGAACAGCAGCAGCAGCAGCAGCAACAGGAACAGTAGCAAAGCAAAAGCAGTGGCAGCAACGGCAGCAACATCAGGAACAGCAGCAACAGAAACAGCAGTAGCAGCAACAGCAGCAACAGGATAAGCATTAGCAACAGCAACATCAACAGCAATAGGAGCAGCAACAGCAGGAGCAACAGCAACAGTAGCAACTGCAGCAGCAACAGCAGCAGCAGCAACATCAGCAGCAGCAACAGCAACAGCAACAGCAATAGCAGCAGCCGCAACAGCAGCAGCAGCAAATACAACTGCAGCAGCAGCAGCAACGGCAACACCAGCAGCAACTGCAGCACCTTCAGCAGTACCAACAGCAGCAGGAGCAGCAAAATCAACAGCAGCACCAGCAAAATCAGTAGCAGCAACAGCAGCATCATCAGGAAGAACAGCAACAGCAACAACTGCAGCAACAGTGACAGCAACAGTAGCAACAGCAGGAGCAGCATCAGCAAGAACAGCAGTAACAGGAATATCATGCAGCAGCAACAACAGCCAAAGGAACTGCAACAGCCGTAGCCTCAGCAACAGCAGCCTAAGGAACAGCAACAGCAGTAGCATTAGCAACAGCAGCAACAGCAACAGCTTTATCAGCAACAGATGGAGCAGCGTCAGCAAGAACAGCAGTAACAGGAATATCAGCAACAGCAGCAGCAGCAACAGCTTTACCAGCAACAGGAGGAGCAGCGGCAGCAACAGCATCAGTAATAGGATCATCAGCAACAGCAGCAGCCCAACACCAGCAGGAACAGCAGCAACACCAACTGCAGCAGCTGCAGCAACAGCAACACCAGGAGCAACTGCAGCTGCTTAAGCAGCAACAACAGCAGCAAGAGCAGCAAAGGCAACAGCAACACCAGCAGAATCAGCTGCAGCAACATAAGCAGCCATAGCAACAACAGCAACAGCAGCAGCAACAAGAGCAACAGGAACAGCAAAAACAGCAACAGCAGCAGCAATAGCAGCAACAGCAACAGCAGCAAAAGGAACAGCAACCGCAGCCACAGCAGCAACAGCAACAGCCGCTACAGCAACAGCATAACCAGCAACAGCAGGAGCAGCGGCAGCAACAACGGCAGTAACAGGAATATCAGCAATAGCAGTAACAGCAGCTACCACAACTGCAGCAGCAGCAAAAACAGCAGCAGCAACATCAGCAACCGTACCAACAGCAACAGCAGCAGCAGCAGCAAAAGCAAAAGCAACAACAGCAACAGCAACATCAGCAACAGCAGCAACAGCAACAGCAACAGCAACAGCAGCAACAACAACTGCAGCAGCAGCAACAGCAACAGCGATCAACGCGACAGATGCAGGTATAGCAACAGCAATATCAACAGCAGCACCATGAACAGCAGTAACAGGAACAGCAACATCAGCAGCAACAGCAACAGTAACAACAGCAGGAGCTGCAGCAGCAACAACAGCAAGAGCAGCAAAATCAGCAGCAGCAGCAGCAGCAATAGCAACAGTGACAGAAGCAACAGCAGCAAGAAACAGCAGCAACAGCAGCTGCAACAGGAACATCTACAACAGCAAAAACAGCAGCAGCAACAGCAGCAACAGGATCAGCAACAGCAACAGCAGCAGCAGCAACAGAAGGAGCAGCGACAGAATCAACATCAGTAATAGGATCATCAGCAACAGCAGCAGCAGCAATAACGACTGCAGGAGCACCAATAGCAACAGTTGTACCAACTGCAGTTGCTTCAGCAGCAATAACAGCAGCAAGAGCAGCAAAATCAACAGCAACACCAGCAACATCAGCAGCAACAGCATCAGCAAAAACAGCATTAGCAACATCAGCAGCAACAGTTACAGCAACAGCAGCAACTGGATCAGCAACAGCAACAGCAAAAGCAGCAGCTGCAACAGCAGCAACAACGACAGGAGCAATATCAACAGTAGCAAGTGCAGCAGCAACATCAGCAGCAGCAACAGCAACAGCAGCAACAATAGCAGCAGCAGCAACAGCAACAGCAGCAACAGAAACAGCAGTAGTAGGAACAGCAGCAATAGGATGAGCAACAGCAACAGCAGCAGCAACAGGAGCAGCAACAGCAGGAGCAACAGCAACAGTAGCAAATGCAGGAGCAACCGCAGCAGTAGAAACATCAGCAGCAGCAACAGCAACAGCAACAGCAGCAGCCACAGCAGCAGCAAAAGCAACTGCAGCAGCAGCAGCAACTGCAACATCAGCAGCAACTGTAGCACCTTCAGCAGTAACAACAGCAGCAGGACCAGCAAAATCAACAGCAACACCAGCAACATCAGCAGCAGCAACAGCAGCAGCATCAGCAAGAACAGCAGCAGCAACAACTGCAGCAACAGTAACAGCAACAGTAGCAACAGCAAGAGCTGCAGCAGCAACAGCAGCCAAATGAACAGCAACAGCAGTAGCATCAGCAACAGCAGGAGCAGCGTCAGCAAGAACAGCAGTAACAGGGATATCAGCAACAGCAACAGCAGCAACAGCAGCAGCAACAGCAACAGCAGCAACAGCAACAGGAGGAGCAGTGCCAGAATCAACATCAGTAATGGGATTATCAGCAACAGCAGCAGCCACAACAGCAGCAGCAGCAACAATGACTGCAGGAGCACCAACAGCAAGAGTTGCACCAACTGCAGTTGCTTCAGCAGCAATAACAGCAGCAAGTGCAGCAACATCAACAGCAATAACAGCAACATCAGCAATAGCAACAGCATCTGCAAAAACAGCATTAGCAACACCACCAGCAACAGGAACAGCAACAGTAGCAACCGCAGGAGCAACAGCAGCATCAACAGCAAGAGCAGAAAAATCAGCAGCAACAACAACATCAACAGCTGCCACAACAGCAGCAACAGCAGCAGCAACAGCAGCAACCGGAACAGCAAGAACAGCAACAGCAGCAGTAACAGCAGCAACTGGATCAGCAACAGCAACAGCAGCAGCAGAAACAGCAGCAGCAACAACAGGAGCAAGAGCAACAGTAGCAAGTGCAGCAGCAACAGCAGCAGCAGCAACATCAGCAGCAACAACAGTAACAGCAGCAATATGATCAGCAACAGCAGCAGCAACAGCAGCAACAACAGCAGCAACAACAGCAGCAGCAACAGCAGCAGCAAAGGCAACAGCAAAAGCAATAACAGCTGCAGCAACAGCAACAGCAGCAACAGCAACATCAACAGGAGCAACATGAACAGCAGCAATAGGAACAGCAACAGCATCAGCAGCAACAGGAAAAGTAGCAACAGCAGGAGCAATGCCAGCAACTGCAGCAACATCAGCAACCGTAGCAACAGAAACAGCAGTAGCAGCAACATTAGCAACAGCAGCTGCAACAACAGCAGCAGCAACACCAACAACAGGATCAGCAACAGCAACAGCAACAGCAGGAGCAACAGCATCAGTAGCAACTGAAGCAGCCGCAGCAGCAGCAACATCAGCAGCAGCAGCAGCAACAGCAACACCAGCAGCATCTTCAGCACCTTCAGCAGTAACAACAGCAGCAGGAGCAGCAAAATCAACAGCAACACCAGCAACATCAGCAGCAGCAACAGCAACAGCATCTGCAAAAACAGCAGCAGCAACAACAGCAGCAACGGTAACAGCAACAGTAGCAACAGCAGGAGCTGCAGCAGCAACAATAGCTAAAGGAACAGAAACAGCAGTAGCAACAGCAACAGCAGCCAAAGGAACAGCAACAGCAGTAGCATCAGCAACAGCAACAGCATTAGCAGCAACAGCAGCAACAGCAGGAGCAGCATTAGCAAGAACAGCCATAACAGCAACAGCAGCAGCCCAACACCAGCAGAAACAGCAGCAACAACAACTGCAGCAGCAGCAGCAACAGCAACACCAGCAGCAACTGCAGCTGCTTCAGCAGCAACAACAGCAGCAAATGCAACAGCAACACCAGTGGCATCAGCTAGAGCAACAGAAGCAGCCATAGCAACAACAGCAACTGCAGCAGCAACAGGAGCAGCAAAAACAGCAACAGCAAAAGCAGCAATATGTACAGCAACCGCAGCCACAGCAGCAACAGCAACAGCAACTGCAGCTACAGCAGCAGCATAACCAGCAGCAGAAGGAGCAGCGGCAGCAACAACAGCAGTAACAGGAATATCAGCAATAGCAGCAACAGTAGCTACAACAACTGCAGCAGCAGCAAAAACAGCATCAACAGCAGCAGCAACATCAGCAACAGCAGCAACAGCAACAGCAGCAACAACAACTGCAGCAGCAGCAACAGCAACAGCGATAGCCACTATAGAAGCAGGTATAGCAATAGCAATATCAACAGCAGCACCATGAACAGCAGTAACAGGAACAGCAACATCAGCAGCAACCATAGCAAAAGCAGGAGCTGCAGCAGCAACAAGAGCAAGAGCAGCAAAATCAGCAGCATCAGCAACAGCAGCAATAGCAACAGTGACAGAAGCAACAGCAGCAAGAAACAGCAGCAACAGCAGCAGCAACAGGAACATCTACAACAGCAGCAACAGCAGCAGCAGCAACAGCAGCAACAGCAACAGCATTTGCAGCAACAGAAGGAGCAGCGTCAGAAAGAACAACAGTAACAGGAATATCAGCAACAGCAGTAGCAGCAACAGTTTTACCAGCAACAGGAGGAGAAGCGTCAGCAACAACATCAGTAATAGGATCATCAGCAGCAGCAGCAGCAGCAACAACAGCAGCAGCAGCAACAGCAACACCAGCAGCAACTGCAGCTGCTTCAGCAGCAACAACAGCAGCAAGAGCATCAAATGCAACAGCAACAGCAGCAGCCATAGCAACAACAGCAACAGCAGCAACAACAGCAGCAACAGCAGCAACAGCAATATCAACAGCAGCAACATGAACAGCAGTAACAGGAACAGCAACAGCAGCAACAACAGCAACAGTAACAACAGCAGGAGCTGCAGCAGCAACAAGAGCAAGAGCAGCAAAATCAGCAGCATCAGCAACAGCAGCAATAGCAACAGTGACAGAAGCAACAGCAGCAAGAAACAGCAGTAACAGCTGCAGCAACAGGAACATCTACAACAGCAGCAAGAACAGCAACAGCAGCAACAGAATCAGCAACAGCAGCAGCAGCAACAGGAGGAGCAGTGCCAGAATCAACATCAGTAATAGGATCATCAGCAACAGCAGCAGCCGCAACAGCAGCAGCAGCAGCATCAACGGCTGCAGCAGCACCAACAGCAACAGTTGCAGCAACTGCAGTTGCTTCAGCAGCAATAACAGCAGCAAGTGCAGCAAAATCAACAGCAACACCAGCAACATCAGCAACAGCAATAGCAACAGCATCTGCAAAAACAGCATTAGCAACACCACCAGCAACAGTAACAGCAGGAGCAACAGCAGCAACAACAGCAAGAGCATAAAACTCAGCAGCAATAACAACAGCAACAGCTGCCACAACAGCAGCAACAGCAGCAACAAGAACAGCAAGAACAGCAACAGCAGCAGAAACAGCAGCAGCAACAGTAACAGCAACAGCAGCAGCAGCAACAGCAGCAGCAACAACACAGGAGGAGCAGTGGCAGCAACAACATCAGTAATAGGATCATCAGCAACTGCAGCTGCTTCAGCAGCAACAACAGCAAGAGCAGCAAACGCAACAGCAACACCAGCAACATCTGCAGCAGCAACAGCAACAGCATCAGCAAAAACAGCAGCAGCAACAACAGTAACAGCAACACTAGCAACAGCAGGAGCTGCAGCAGCAACAACAGCCAAAGGAACAGCAACAGCAGTAGCATCAGTAACAACAGCCAAAGGAAGAGCAGCAACAGTAGCATCAGCAACAGCAGCAACAGCAACAGCATTAGCAGCAACAGATGGAGCAGCATCAGCAAGAACAACAGTAACAGGAATATCAGCAACAGCAGTAGCAGCAACAGCTTTACCAGCAACAGGAGGAGCAGCGGCAGCAACAACATCAGTAATAGGATCATCATCCAGCAGCAGCAGCAACAACAACTGCAGCAGCAGCAACAGCAACAGCAGCAGCAACTGCAGCTGCTTCAGCAGCAACAACAGCAGCAAGAGCAGCAAATGCAACAGCAACATCAGCAACATCAGCAGCAGACATAGCAACAACAGCAACAGCAGGAGCAACAGCAGCAACATCAGCAACAGCAATATCAACAGCAGCAACATGAACAGCAGTAACAGGAACAATAACAGTAGCAACAACAGCAACAGTAACAACAGCAGGAGCTGCAGCAGCAACAACAGCAAGAGCAGCAAATTCAGCAGCATTAGCAACAGCAGCAATAGCAACAGTGACTGAAGCAACAGCAGCAAGAAACAGCAGCAAAAGCAGCAGCAACAGGAACATCTACAACAGTAGCAACAACAGCAGCAACATTAACAGCAGGAACAGCAAGAAGAGCAACAGCTGCAGCAACAGCAGCAACAGAATCAGCAACAGCAACAGCAGCAGCAGCAACAGGAGGAGGAGGGGCATCATCAACATCAGTAATAGGATCATCAGTAAGAGGAGAAGCTGCAACAACAGCAGCGGCAACAACGACTGCAGCAACAGCAACAGTTGCAGCAACTGCAGTTGCTTCAACAGCAATAACAGCAGGAAGAGCAGCAAAATCAACAGCAACAGCAGCAACATCAGCAGCAGCAACAGCAACAGCATCTGCTAAAACAGCATTAGCAACACCAGCAGTAACAGTAACAGCAACAGGAGCAGGAGCAACAACAACAGAAACAGCTGCCACAACAGCAGCAACAGCAGCAGCAACAGCAGCAACAGGATCAGCAACAGCAGCAGCAACAGCAGGAGCAACAGCAAAAGTAGCAAGTGCAGCAGCAACAGCAGCAGCAGCACCATCAGCAGCAGCACCAGCAAAAGCACAGGAGGAGCAGTGGTAGCAACAACATCAGTAATAGGATCATCAGCAACTGCAGCAGCCGCAACAGCAGCAGCAAAAACAACTGCTGCAGCAGCAGCAACAACAGCAGCAAGAGCAACAAACGCAACAGCAACACCAGCAACATCAGCAGCAACAACAGCAACAGCATCAGCAAAATCAGCAGCAGCAACAACAGCAGCAACAGTAACAGTAACAGTAGCAACAGCAGGGGCTGCAGCAACAGCTTTACCAGCAACAGCAGGAGCAGCATCAGCAAGAACTGCAGTAACAGGAATATCAGCAAAAGCAGCAGCAGCAACAACAAATGAAGCAGCAACAACATCAACAGTAGCAACTGAAGCTGCAACAGCAGCAGCAGCAACAGCAGCAGCAGCAATATCAGCAGCAGCAACAGGATCAGCACAGGAAAAGAAGAGGCAGCATCAACATCAGTAATAGGATCATCAGCAACAGCAGCAGCAACACCAACAAGAGCATCAGCAACAGTAACAGCAACAGCAGCAGCAACAGCAGCAGCAACAGCAGGAGCAACAGCATCAGTAGCAACTGAAGCAGCCACAGCAGCAGCAACATCAGCAGCAGCAGCAGCAACAGCAACACCAGCAGCAACTTCAGCACCTTCAGCAGTAACAACAGCAGCAGGAGCAGCAAAATCAACAGCAACACCAGCAACATCAGCAGCAGCAACAGCAACAGCATCTGCAAAAACAGCAGCACCAACAACAGCAGCAACGGTAACAGCAACAGTAGCAACAGCAGGAGCTGCAGCAGCAACAATAGCTAAAGGAACAGAAACAGCAGTAGCAACAGCAGCCAAAGGAACAGCAACAGCAGTAGCATCAGCAACAGCAACAGCATTAGCAGCAACAGCAGCAACAGCATGAGCAGCATTAGCAAAAACAGCCATAACAGCAACAGCAGCAGCCCAACACCAGCAGAAACAGCAGCAACAACAACTGCAGCAGCAGCAACAGCAACACCAGCAGCAACTGCAGCTGCTTCAGCAGCAACAACAGCAGCAAATGCAACAGCAACACCAGTGGCATCAGCTGCAGCAACAGAAGCATCCATAGCAACAACAGCAACAGCAGCAGCAACAACAGGAGCAGCAAAAACAGCAACAGCAACAGCAGCAATAGGTACAGCAACCGCAGCCGCAGCAGCAACAGCAACAGCAACTGCAGCTACAGCAACAGCATAACCAGCAACAGCAGGAGCAGCGGCAGCAACAACAGCAGTAACAGGAATATCAGCAATAGCAGCAACAGTAGCTACAACAACTGCATCAGCAGCAAAAACAGCATCAACAGCAGCAGCAACATCAGCAACAGCAGCAACAGCAACAGCAGCAGCAGCAACAACAACTGCAGCAGCAGCAACAGCATCAGCGATAGCCACTATAGAAGCAGGTATAGCAATAGCAATATCAACAGCAGCACCATGAACAGCAGTAACAGGAACAGCAACATCAGCAGCAACCATAGCAAAAGCAGGAGCTGCAGCAGCAACAAGAGCAAGAGCAGCAAAATCAGCAGCATCAGCAACAGCAGCAATAGCAACAGTGACAGAAGCAACAGCAGCAAGAAACAGCAGCAACAGCAGCAGCAACAGGAACATCTACAACAGCAGCAACAGCAGCAGCAGCAACAGCAGCAACAGCAACAGCATTTGCAGCAACAGAAGGAGCAGCGTCAGAAAGAACAACAGTAACAGGAATATCAGCAACAGCAGTAGCAGCAATAGTTTTACCAGCAACAGGAGGAGCAGCATCAGCAACAACATCAGTAATAGGATCATCAGCAGCAGCAGCAGCAGCAGCAACAACAACTGCAGCAGCAGCAACAGCAACACCAGCAGCAACTGCAGCTGCTTCAGCAGCAACAACAGCAGCAAGAGCAGCAAATGCAACAGCAACAGCAGCAGCCATAGCAACAACAGCAACAGCAGCAACAACAGCAGCAACAGTAGCAACAACAATATCAACAGCAGCAACATGAACAGCAGTAACAGGAACAGCAACAGCAGCAACAACAGCAACAGTAACAACAGCAGGAGTTGCAGCAGCAACAACAGCAAGAGCAGCAAAATCAGCAGCATCAGCAACAGCAGCAATAGCAACAGTGACAGAAGAAACAGCAGCAAGAAACAGCAGAAACAGCAGCAGCAACAGGAACATCTACAATAGCAGCAAGAACAGTAACAGCAGCAACAGAATCAGCAACAGCAGCAGCAGCAACAGGAGGAGCAGCGCCAGAAACAACATCAGTAATAGGATCATCAGCAACAGCAGCAGCCGCAACAGCAGCAGCAGCAACAACGGCTGCAGCAGCACCAACAGCAACAGTTGCAGCAACTGCAGTTGCTTCAGCAGCAATAACAGCAGCAAGTGCAGCAAAATCAACAGCAACACCAGCAACATCAGCAGCAGCAATAGCAACAGCATCTGCAAAAACAGCATTAGCAACACCATCAGCAACAGTAACAGCAGGAGCAACAGCAGCAACAACAGCAAGAGCAGAAAAATCAGCAGCAATAAAAACAGCAACAGCTGCCACAACAGCAGCAACAGCAGCAACAGGAACAGCAAGAACAGCAACAGCAGCAGCAACAGCAGCAACAGCATCAGCAACAGTAACAGCAACAGCAGCAGCAGCAACAGCAGCAGCAACAACACAGGAGGAGCAGTGGCAGCAACAACATCAGTAATAGGATCATCAGCAACTGCAGCTGCTTCAGCAGCAACAACAGCAGCAAGAGCATCAAACGCAACAGCAACACCAGCAACATCTGCAGCAGCAACAGCAACAGCATCAGCAAAAACAGCAGCAGCAGCAACAGTAACAGCAACACTAGCAACAGAAGGAGCTGCAGCAGCAACAACAGCCAAAGGAACAGCAACAGCAGTAGCATCAGTAACAACAGCCAAAGGAAGAGCAGCAACAGTAGCATCAGCAACAGCAGCAACAGCAACAGCATTAGCAGCAACAGATGGAGCAGCGTCAGCAAGAACAACAGTAACAGGAATATCAGCAACAGCACTAGCAGCAACAGCTTTACCAGCAACAGGAGGAGCAGCGGCAGCAACAACATCAGTAATAGGATCATCATCCAGCAGCAGCAGCAGCAACAACAACTGCAGCAGCAGCAACACCAGCAGCAACTGCAGCTGCTTCAGCAGCAACAACAGCAGCAAAAGCAGCAAATGCAACAGCAACATCAGCAACATCAGCAGCAGCAACAGCAGCAGCCATAGCAACAACAGCAACAGCAGGAGCAACAGCAGTAACATCAGCAACAGCAATATCAACAGCAGCAACATGAACAGCAGTAACAAGAACAATAACAGTAGCAACAACAGCAACAGTAACAACAGCAGGAGCTGCAGCAGCAACAACAGCAAGAGCAGCAAAATCAGCAGCACTAGCAACAGCAGCAATAGCAACAGTGACTGAAGCAACAGCAGCAAGAAACAGCAGCAAAAGCAGCAGCAACAGGAACATCTACAACAGTAGCAACAACAGCAGCAACATTAACAGCAACAGCAGCAACATCAGCAGCAGCAACAGCAACTGCATCTGCTAAAGCAGCATTAGCAACACCAGCAGTAACAGTAACAGCAACAGGAGCAGGAGCAACAACAACAGAAACAGCTGCCACAACAGCAGCAACAGCAGCAGCAAAAGCAGCAACAGGATCAGCAACAGCAGTAGCAACAGCAGGAGCAACAGCAAAGGTAGCAAGTGCAGCAGCAACAGCAGCAGCAGCAACATCAGCAGCAGCACCAGCAACAGCACAGGAGGAGCAGTGGTAGCAACAACATCAGTAATAGGATCATCAGCAACTGCAGCAGCCGCAACAGCAGCAGCAACAACAACTGCAGCAGCAGCAACAACAGCAGCAAGAGCAGCAAATGCAGCAGCAACATCAGCAACACCAGCAGCAGCAACAGCAGCAGCCATAGCAACAACCGCAACAGCAGGAGCAACAGCAGCAACATCAGCAACAGCAATATCAACAGCAGCAACATGAACAGCAGTAACAAGAACAATAACAGTGCAGCAACAGCAACAGTAACAACAGCAGGAGCTGCAGCAGCAACAACAGCACGAGCAGCAAATTCAGCAGCATTAGCAACAGCAGCAATAGCAACAGTGACTGAAGCAACAGCAGCAAGAAACAGCAGCAAAAGCAGCAGCAACATTAACAGCATGAACAGCAGGAACAGCAACAGCTGCAGCAAGTGCAGCAGCAACAGCAGCAGCAGCACCATCAGCAGCAGCACCAGCAAAAGCACAGGAGGAGCAGTGGTAGCAACAACATCAGTAATAGGATCATCAGCAACTGCAGCAGCCGCAACAGCAGCAGCAACAACAACTGCAGCAGCAGCCGCATCATCATCAGCAGCAAAAACAACTGCTGCAGCAGCAGCAACAACAGTAGCAAGAGCAACAAACACAACAGCAACAACAGCAACATCAGCAGCAACAACAGCAACAGCATCAGCAAAATCAGCAGCAGCAACAACAGCAGCAACAGTAACAGTAACAGTAGCAACAGCAGGGGCTGCAGCAACAGCTTTACCAGCAACAGCAGGAGCAGCATCAGCAAGAACTGCAGTAACAGGAATATCAGCAAAAGCAGCAGCAGCAACAACAAATGAAGCAGCAGCAACATCAACAGTAGCAACTGCAGCTGCAACAGCAGCAGCAGCAACAGCAGCAGCAGCAATATCAGCAGCAGCAACAGGATCAGCACAGGAAAAGAAGAGGCAGCATCAACATCAGTAATAGAATCATCAGCAACAGCAACAGCAACAGCAGCAGCAACAGCAGCAGCAACAGCAGGAGCAACAGCATCAGTAGCAACTGAAGCAGCCACAGCAGCAGCAACATCAGCAGCAGCAGCAGCAACAGCAACACCAGCAGCAACTTCAGCACCTTCAGCAGTAACAACAGCAGCAGGAGCAGCAAAATCAACAGCAACACCAGCAACATCAGCAGCAGCAACAGCAACAGCAAATGCAAAAACAGCAGCAGCAACAACAGCAGCAACGGTAACAGCAACAGTAGCAACAGCAGGAGCTGCAGCAGCAACAATAGCTAAAGGAACAGAAACAGCAGTAGCAACAGCAGCCAAAGGAACAGCAACAGCAATAGCATCAGCAACAGCAACAGCATTAGCAGCAACAGCAGCAACAGCATGAGCAGCATTAGCAAGAACAGCCAAAATAGCAACAGCAGCAGCCCAACACCAGCAGAAACAGCAGCAACAGCAACTGCAGCAGCAGCAGCAACAGCAACACCAGCAGCAACTGCAGCTGCTTCAGCAGCAACAACAGCAGCAAATGCAACAGCAACACCAGTGGCATCAGCTGCAGCAACAGAAGCATCCATAGCAACAACAGCAACAGCAGCAGCAACAACAGGAGCAGCAAAAACAGCAACAGCAACAGCAGCAATAGGTACAGCAACCGCAGCCACAGCAGCAACAGCAACAGCAACTGCAGCTACAGCAACAGCATAACCAGCAACAGCAGGAGCAGCGGCAGCAACAACAGCAGTAACAGGAATATCAGCAATAGCAGCAACAGTAGCTACAACAACTGCATCAGCAGCAAAAACACATCAACAGCAGCAGCAACATCAACAACAGCAGCAACAGCAACAGCAGCAGCAGCAACAACAACTGCAGCAGCAGCAACAGCAACAGCGATAGCCACTATAGAAGCAGGTATAGCAATAGCAATATCAACAGCAGCACCATGAACAGCAGTAACAGGAACAGCAACATCAGCAGCAACCGTAGCAAAAGCAGGAGCTGCAGCAGCAACAAGAGCAAGAGCAGCAAAATCAGCAGCATCAGCAACAGCAGCAATAGCAACAGTGACAGAAGCAACAGCAGCAAGAAACAGCAAAAACAGCAGCAGCAACAGGAACATCTACAACAGCAGCCAGAACAGCAACAGCAGCAACAGAATCAGCAACAGCAGCAGCAGCAACAGGAGGAGCAGCGCCAGAAACAACATCAGTAATAGGATCATCAGCAACAGCAGCAGCCGCAACAGCAGCAGCAGCAACAACGGCTGCAGCAGCACCAACAGCAACAGTTGCAGCAACTGCAGTTGCTTCAGCAGCAATAACAGCAGCAAGTGCAGCAAAATCAACAGCAACACCAGCAACATCAGCAGCAGCAATAGCAACAGCATCTGCAAAAACAGCAATAGCAACACCATCAGCAACAGTAACAGCAGGAGCAACAGCAGCAACAACATCAAGAGCAGAAAAATCAGCAGCAGTAAAAACAGCAACAGCTGCCACAACAGCAGCAACAGCAGCAACAGGAACAGCAAGAACAGCAACATCAGCAGAAACAGCAGCAACAGCATCAGCAACAGTAACAGCAACAGCAGCAGCAGCAACAGCAGCAGCAACAACACAGCAGGAGCAGTGGCAGCAACAACATCAGTAATAGGATCATCAGCAACTGCAGCTGCTTCAGCAGCAACAACAGCAGCAAGAGCAGCAAACGCAACAGCAACACCAGCAACATCTGCAGCAGCAACAGCAACAGCATCAGCAAAAACAGCAGCAGCAGCAACAATAACAGCAACACTAGCAACAGAAGGAGCTGCAGCAGCAACAACAGCCAAAGGAACAGCAACAGCATTAGCATCAGTAACAACAGCCAAAGGAAGAGCAGCAACAGTAGCATCAGCAACAGCAGCAACAGCAACAGCATTAGCAGCAACAGATGGAGCAGTGTCAGCAAGAACAACAGTAACAGGAATATCAGCAACAGCACTAGCAGCAACAGCTTTACCAGCAACAGGAGGAGCAGCGGCAGCAACAACATCAGTAATAGGATCATCATCCAGCAGCAGCAGCAGCAACAACAACTGCAGCAGCAGCAACAGCAACACCAGCAGCAACTGCAGCTGCTTCAGCAGCAACAACAGCAGCAAGAGCAGCAAATGCAACAGCAACATCAGCAACATCAGCAGCAGCAACAGCAGCAGCCATAGCAACAACAGCAACAGCAGGAGCAACAGCAGCAAAGCAGCAACAGCAATATCAACAGCAGCAACATGAACAGCAGTAACAGGAACAATAACAGTAGCAACAACAGCAGCAGTAACAACAGCAGGAGCTGCAGCAGCAACAACAGCAAGAGCAGCAAATTCAGCAGCATTAGCAACAGCAGCAATAGCAACAGTGACTGAAGCAACAGCAGCAAGAAACAGCAGCAAAAGCAGCAGCAACAGGAACATCTACAACAGTAGCAACAACAGCAGCAACATTAACAGCAGGAACAGCAAGAAGAGCAACAGCTGCAGCAACAGCAGCAACAGAATCAGCAACAGCAACAGCAACAGCAGCAGCAGCAACAGGAGGAGCAGGGGCATCATCAACATCAGTAATAGGATCATCAGTAAGAGGAGAAGCTGCAACAACAGCAGCGGCAACAACGACTGCAGCAACAGCAACAGTTGCAGCAACTGCAGTTGCTTCAACAGCAATAACAGCAGGAAGAGCAGCAAAATCAACAGCAACAGCAGCAACATCAGCAGCAGCAACAGCAACAGCATCTGCTAAAACAGCATTAGCAACACCAGCAGTAACAGTAACAGCAACAGGAGCAGGAGCAATAACAACAGAAACAGCTGCCACAACAGCAGCAACAGCAGCAGCAACAGCAGCAACAGGATCAGCAACAGCATAAGCAATAGCAGGAGCAACAGCAAAAGTAGCAAGTGCAGCAGCAACAGCAGCAGCAGCAACATCAGCAGCAGCACCAGCAACAGCACAGGAGGAGCAGTGGTAGCAACAACATCAGTAATAGGATCATCAGCAACTGCAGCAGCCGCAACAGCAGCAGCAGCAAAAACAACTGCAGCAGCAGCCGCATCATCATCAGCAGCAAAAACAACTGCTGCAGCAGCAGCAACAACAGCAGCAAGAGCAGCAAACGCAACAGCAACACCAGCAACATCAGCAGCAACAACAGCAACAGCATCAGCAAAATCAGCAGCAGCAACAACAGCAGCAACAGTAACAGTAACAGTAGCAACAGCAGGGGCTGCAGCAACAGCTTTACCAGCAACAGCAGGAGCAGCATCAGCAAGAACTGCAGTAACAGGAATATCAGCAAAAGCAGCAGCAGCAACAACAAATGAAGCAGCAGCAACATCAACAGTAGCAACTGCAGCTGCAACAGCAGCAGCAGCAACAGCAGCAGCAGCAATATCAGCAGCAGCAACAGGATCAGCACAGGAAAAGAAGAGGCAGCATCAACATCAGTAATAGGATCATCAGCAACAGCAGCAGCTGCAACAGCAGCAGCAGCAACAAATGCAGCAGCAGCAATAGCAACAGAAGCAGCTGCAACAGCCGCAGCAGCAAAAACAACTGCAGCAGCAGCAAACGCAACAGCAAAAAAAGCAGCAACAGCAGGAGCAGCATCAGCAAGAACAGCAGTAACAGGAATATCGCCAACAGCAGCAGCAGCAGCAACAGCTTTACCAGAAACAGGAGGAGCAGCGGCAGTAACAACATCAGTAATGGGATCATCAGCAACAGCAGCAGCAGCAGCAACAGCTTTACCAGGAACAGGAGGAGCAGCGGCAGTAACAACATCAGTAATGGGATCATCAGCAACAGCAGCAGCCGCAACAACAGCAGCAGCAGCAACAACAACTGCAGCAGCAGCAACGGCAACACCAGCAGCAACTGCAGCTGCTTCAGCAGCAAAAACAGTAGCAACTACAGCAACAGCATCACCAGCAACATCAGCAGCAGCAACAGCAGCAGCCATAGCAACAGCAGCAACAGCAGCAAGAGCAACAGCAGCAACAGGATCAGCAACTGCAGCCGCAGCAGCAACAGCAGCAGCAACAGCAACAGCAGCAACAGGAACAGCATTAACGGCATTAGCAGGAGCAGCGGCAGCAACAACAGCAGCAACAGGATTATCAGCAACAGCAGCAGCAGCAATAGCTTTACCAGAACAGGAGGAGCAGCAGTAATAGGATGATCAGCAATAGCAGCAGCCACAACACCAGCAGCAGCAGCAACAACAACTGCAGCAGCTGCAGCAACAGCAACAGCAACACCAGCAGCAACTGCAGCTGCTTGAGCAGCAACAACAGCAGCAGGAGCAGCAAAAGCAATAGCAACACCAGCAACATCAGCAGCAGCAACAGCAACAGCATCAGCAAAAACAGCAGCAGCAACAACAGCAGCAACAGTTACAGCAACAGTAGCAACAGCAGGAGCTGCAGCAGCAACAACAGCCAAAGGAACAGCAACAGCATTACCACCAGCAATAGCAGCCAAAGGAACAGCAACAGCAGTAGCATCAGCAACAGCATTACCAGCAACAGCAGGAGCAGCGTCAGCAAGAACAGCAGTAACAGGAATATCAGCAACAGCAGCAGCAGCAACAGCTTTACCAGCAACAGGAGGAGCAGCGGCAGCAACAACATCAGTAATAGGATCATCAGCAACAGCAGCAGCAGCAAAAACAACAACAGCAGCATCAGCAACAGCAACACCAGCAGCAACTGCAGCTGCTTCAGCAGCAACAACAGCAGCAAGTGCAGCAACAGCAACACCAGCAACATCATAAGCAGCAACAGCAGTAGCCATAGCAACAACTGCAACAGCAGCAAGAGCAACAGCAGCAACAGGATCAGCAACTGCAGCCGCAGCAGCAACAGCAGCAGCAGCAACAGCATTAGCAGCAACAGCAGGAGCAGCGGCAGCAACAACATCAGCAACAGGAATATCAGCAACAGCAGCAGCAGCAACAGCTTTACCAGCAACAGGAGGAGCAGCGTCAGCAACAGCATCAGTAATAGGATCATCAGCAACAGCCGCAGCCACAACACCAGCAGCAGCAGCATCAACAGCTGCAGCTGCAGCAGCAACAGCATCACCAGCAACAGCAGCAGCAACATAAGCAGCAGCAACAGCAGCAGCAATAGGGACATCTACAACAGCAGCAACAGCAACAACAGGAACAGCAAGAACAGCAACAGCTGCAGCAATAGCAGTAATAGGATCATCAGCAACAGCAGCAGCAGCAACAACTGCAACAGCAGCAGCAACTGCAACAGCAGCAGCAGCATCAACAGCAGCAGCAAAAACAACTGCAGCAGCAGCAGCAACAGCAGCACCAGCAGCAGCGGCAGATGCTACAGCAGCAGCAACAGCAGCAAAGGCAGCAAACACAACAGCAACACCAGCAACATCAGCAGCAACAACAGCAACAGCATCAGCAAAATCAGCAGCAGCAACAATAACCGCAACATTAGCAACAGCAGGAGCTGCAGCAGCAACAACAGCCAAAGGAACAGCAACAGCAGTAGCATCAGCAACAGCAGCCAAAGGAACAGCAACAGCAGTAGCATCAGCAACAGCAGCAACAGCAACAGCTTTACCAGCAACAGCAGGAGCAGCGTCAGCAAGAACAGCAGTAACAGGAATATCAGCAACAGCAGCCACAGCAACACCAGCAGCAGCAGCAACAAATGCAGCAGCAGCAACAGCAACAATAGCAACTGCAGCAGCAACAGCAGCAGCAGTAACAGCAGCAGCAGCAACATCAGCAGCAGCAACAGCAACAGCACAGGAGGAGATGGGGCAGCATCAACATTAGTAATAGGATCATCAGCAACAGCAGCAGCTGCAACAGCAGCAGAAGCATCCACAACAGCAGCATCAGCAAAAACAGCAGCAGCAACAACAGCATCAACAGTTACAGCAACAGTAGCAACAGCAGGAGCTGCAGCAGCAACAACAGTCAAAGGAACAGCAACAGCATTAGCATCAGCAAAAGCAGCCAAAGGAACAGCAAAAGCAGTACATCAGCAACAGCAGCAATAGCAACAGCATTAGCAGCAACAGCAGGAGCAGCATCAGCAAGAACAGCAGCAACAGAAATATCAGCAACAGCTTTACCAGCAACAGGAGGAGCAGCGGCAGCAACAACATCAGTAATAGGATCATCAGCAACAGCAGCAGCCGCAACAGCAGCAGCAGCAACAACAACTGCAGCAGCAGCAACAGCAACGCCAGCAGGAACTGCACTGCTTCAGCAGCAACAACAGCAGCAAGTGCAGCAACAGCAACACCAGCAACATCAGCACCAGCAACAGCAGCAGCCATAGCAACAACAGCAACATCAGCAACAGCAACAGCAGCAACAGGATCAGCAACTGCAGCCGCAGCAGCAACAGCAACAGCATTACCAGCAACAGCAGGAGCAGCGGCAGCAACAACATCAGCAACAGGAATATCAGCAACAGGAGAAGCAGCAACAGTTTTACCAGCAACAGGAGGAGCAGCGGCAGCAACAACATCAGTAATAGGATCATCAGCAACAGCAGCAGCCGCAACACCAGCAGCAGCAGCATCAACAACTGCAGTTGCAGCAGCAACAGCATCAACAGCAACATCAGCAGCAGCAACAGCAGCAGCAACAGGAACAACAGGAACAGCAAGAACAGCAACAGCTGCAGCAACAGCAGCAACAGGATCAGCAACAGCAACAGCAGCAGCAGCAACAGGGGGAGCAGGGGCAACATCAACATCAGTAATAGGATCATCAGCAACAGCAGCAGCCACAACAGCAGCAGCAGCAACAACGACTGAGGCAGCACCAACAGCAACAGTTGCAGCAACTGCAGTTGCTTCAGCAGCAATAACAGCAGCAAGAGCAGCAAAATCAACAGCAACAGCAGCAACATCAGCAGCAGCAACAGTAACAGCAACAGCAGCGACAGCAGGAGCTCAGCAGCATCAACAGCAAGAGCAGAAAAATCAGTAGCAACAACAACAACGACAGCTGCCACAACAGCAGCAACAGCAGCAGCAACAGCAGCAACAGGAACAGCAGGAATAGCAACAGCAGCAACAGGAACAGCAGGAATATCAACAGCAGCAGCAACAGCAGCAACAGGATCAGCAACAGCGACAGCAATGGCAGCAGCAGCAACAGCAGCAGCAACAACAGCAGCAGTAACAGCAGCGAAAGCAGCAACAGCAGCAGCAAAAACAGCAACAGCAGCAGCAACAGCAGCAACAACAGCAACAGCAGCAACAGCAACAGCAGTAGCAGCAATAGTAGCAACATCAGCAGCAACAACAGCAGCAGTAACAGCAGCAAAAGCAGCAACAGCAGCAGAAGCAACAACAGCATAGCTGCAGCAGCAGTAACAGCAGCAGCAATAACAGCTGCAAAAGCAGCAACAGCAGCAGCAGAAACACCAGCAAACCTGCAGCAGCAGCAAGAGGCAGCAGCAGCAACAGCAACAGCAGCAATAGCAGCCGTAACAACAGCAGCAAAAATAGCAGCAGCAGCAACAACTGCAGCAGTAGGAGTAACAGCAGCAACAGGAACAGCAGCAAAAGGAACAGCAACAGCAGCTGCAACAACAGCAGCAACATCAGCAACATCAGCAGCAACAGCAGCCGCAGCAGCAAAAGCAACAGCAACACCAGCAACATCGGCAGTAACAGCAGCAGTAACAGCAAGAGCAACAGCAAGAGCAGCAACAGCAGCAGCAACAACAGCAACAACAGCAGCAACAGGAACAGTGAAAGCTGCTACAGCAGCAGCTACAGCAACAGCAACATCAACAGCAGCAACATGAACAGCAGCAACAGGAGCAGCAAGAGCAACAGCAGCAGCAGCAACAGTAGCAACAGCAGGAGCAGTGGCAGCAACAACATTAGTAAAAGGAACATCAGCAACAGCAACAGCAACATTAGCAAAAACAGCAACAGCAGCAGCAACAGCAGCAACATCAGCAACAGCAGCAGCAACAACAGCAGCATTAACAGCAGCAAAAGCAGCAACAGCAGCAGCAGTAACAGCAGCAAAAGCAGCAACAGCAGCAGCAGCAAAAACAGCATAGCCGCAGCAACAGCAACAACAGCAACAACAGCAGCATAAACAACAGTAGCAACAGTAGCAACAGCAGCAGCAACACCTGCAGCAGTAACAGCAGCAAAAGCAGCAACAGCAGCAGCAGCAACAACAGCAAAGCTGCAGCAGGAGCAACAGCAGCAGCAGCAACAAGAGCAGCAACAGCAGCAGAAACACCAGCAAATCTGCAGCAGCGGCAACATCAACAGCAGCAGCAACAGCAACAGCAGTAACAGCAGCAAAAGCAGCAACAGCAGCAGCAGCAACAACAGCATAGCTGCAGCAGTAGCAACAGCAGCAGCAGCAATAGTCGTAACAGCAGCAACAGGAACAACAGCAACAGGAACAGCAGCAGCAGCAGGATCATCAGCAGCAGCAGCAACAGCAGCAACAATAGCACAACAAAAGTACCAGAAAAAGCAGCAACAGCAGCAACAGCTGCCGCAGCAGCAACAGTATTAGCAGCAAGAGCAAAAGCAACAGCAGCTGCAGTATGAGCAGCAAAAGCATCAGCAACCTCAGCAACAGCCGTAGCAGCAACCGCAACTGCAGCAGCAGAAACAGCAACAGCACCAGCAACAGCAGCAACAGGAACAGCAACAGCAGTAGCAGCAGCAACAGCAGCAGCAACAGTAGCAACAATAGTAGCAGCAGTAACAACAGCAGCAACAGCAACAGAAGCAACATCAACAGTCGCAACAGCAACAACATCAGTAACAGGAACATCAGCAATAGCAGCAGCAGTACCAGTAGCAGCAGCATCAACAACAGCAGCAGCAGCAACACAACAGCAGCAGAATCAACAGCAATAGCAGCAGCAAGAGCAGCAGCAGCAGCAGTAGCAGCAGCAGCAGCAGCATTAGCAGCAACAACAGCAGCAGCAACAACAGCAACAGCCACAGCAACAGCAACAACAGCAGCAATGACAGCAACAGCAGCAGCAACAACAGCAACAGCCACAGCAACAGCAACAACAACAGCAGAAACACCAGCAAACCCACAGCAGCAGCAGGAACAACAGCACAGCAGCAACTGCAGCAATATCAATAGCAGCAGCAACAATTGCAGCAACAGCAACAGCGGCAACAGCAGCAAAAGCAGCAACAGCAGCAACAACAGCAGCAACAGCAGAAGCAACAACAGCAACAGCAGCAGCAACAACAGCAAGAGCAGCAGCAACAGCAACAGCAGCAGCAACAACAGGAACAGCAGCAGCAGCAACAGCTGCAGCATCAACAGCAGCAGCATCAAGATCAGCAACAGCTGCAGCTGCAACTGCAGTAGCAGCAACAGCAGCAGCAGCAACAGCAGCAATAACATGAACAGCAGCAGCAGCAACAGCAACAGCAGCAGCAGCAATAGCAGGAACAGCAACAGCAGCAGCAGCAGCAGCAACAAGCAACATCAGCAACAATGGCAGCAAAAGCAGCAACAGCAACAGCAGCAGAGCAGCCAGCTCTTTTATCTCCTGGCTCCTCTCACTCCTTCTCTCACTCTTTTATCTCTCGTCTCCTCTCTCACTCCTTCTGGTGCTCATTTCCCTCCCGGACATGGTACTGGAGGCATCAATGGTGGAGATGGACAGGAGGAGAGATATCATTCTGTGAGGATGGTTCAGCAGGAAGGAGGCAAAAGCTCAGAAGGAATTGTGAGCAGGTGGCTAGGGAGGTGAACTCCTGTTGTCTGAACCTGACAACCTGACAGAGGTGCCATGAGATGTTTGATTACTTTACGTTGGTGGTCAAAGTTGGTGAATGCATCTTCACATGACATCTCTGACCCAATGCTCCACCATTCTCTCACACTGCTCCATGCACTACGTGCCCAGCGCTCACCCAGCAGTGCTGCCCGGCACACAGGATTCATGCCCAATATCCAGATAATCACCTCCACATGCTATCAACCTCATTCCCAATTCACACTGCCTCCACATACTTCCAGCTATTCCATTGTGGCACCCATCACCAATAGCATACAAAAGCAAAACACTGTAGATGCTGGAAATTTGAAATATTATAAAAATGATGGAAATGCTCAGCAGGTCAAGCAGCAACTGTGGAGTGGAAAAGAGTTACTGTTTCAAGTTGATAACCTTTCTTAAGAACTGGAAAGAGTTAGAAATGTAATAGATTTTAAGTAAGTGAAGGAGTAGGGGGTGAAAAACAAAACAAACAGGAGCGGCCGGTGCTAGAGCTTGTACACTGACCTCTCTGCCCTTGGATCCCTGTAATGTTCCCATAAAGCTCAAGGAATGCGACCTCATCTTTCAATTAAACACTTTACAGTCTCCTCAAACTTGAGTTCAACAATTTCAGACTGTAATCTCTGCCCCATTTTATTTGCTTTTCATTTTCAGGTTTTGGCTTTATTCTTGTGTTTTCTTTTCATTTTTGGGCAGCAGCTGTTCATAATTCTGTTATTGACACCTCCTCCAGACACATTTTTTATTTGTTTATTTATCCCATTAACATTCCCTTTGGCCTTGCATCATGAACCCATTAGCCACTTATTCTTATGCCACTTGTCTTCCATCCTATCATGAATTAAACCATGGCTGATCCAGGAATCAAATCTGTTTACCCATCATTTCTCTATCACCCTTGAATTCTACCCAACAAAAAAAAAATCTATTGACATCCGTCTTGAAAGCTCCCATTGACCCAACATCCATAACCTATTGATGGAGAATGTTCTAGATTTCTAGCTTCTTTTATGTGGTGTGTTTCCTGATGGCCAGTTGTAATTTTAAGATTATGGGCGGAATACCCTCTCTCCCATGTGAAGGCAGGAGGGCACAAAAATTTGTGCCTATGTCTGGTGTACTGGTTTGTCGGCACAATCTCACCCATGGGTCATTTTCACAGAGATGGAATTGGAGATTAATGGGCTAGCCACCTGCAATTGGTGGGCAGTTAATTCAGGTAAGCCAACGGCTGATTGGGATTTTCCAGCCTGTTTATAGGCCCTCCATGGCACCAGGAACCGGGCAGCTGTCTAGAGGTGGTCTGCCTAATACGAATGATAAAGTTGTGTGTAATTGTTTGATAAAACCATGGTTGTAAAATGTATCATGCTGTAGATAAGCTTTTTAAGTAGAAGCATAGAGTTACAAAATCCAAACACATTTTGCTAAACAGGTTTAAAACAGTTCGCCCCATTGCGACTATGATTCCCAGTTGTGGGCACCTGAAGGATGTGAGGGAGAGGCTTGGGGGATAAGGGCCCCATAAACAAGGGAAGCACTGGGCCCATGATTTCTTTCCCTGGACCTGGATGAAGCTCCTTCCATACTGAAGGGCCGCCTATTGGCCCGTGCAAGTTAGCCACAGCAATGATGGCAAAGGGCTGGCAACTTCAGCCATGGTCTTCACGTATGCCTCTATTGTCATAGATTGGTGGGTGTAGCTATTCACCCTGTGTTTTTTATGATCATTGTAAAAGGTCCTGGGGATGCAGCAGCAGAAGCAGTCACTCCCACTGCAGGGAATTTACAGACCCCGTCACCATTGAATATGGTGTTGCTTTTGGGTTTAAGGAGAGCCACATCCACCCCTAGTCCCCAGTTTACTTGGGCTGCACAGAAGGTCAATAAGGTGGAAAGGATGGGGAGGAGAGTGAGAATGATCTGCTTCATTTTGCACAGCCCAAGGATTACAATATTAACAAACTGGGGGACCAAGGGCAAGTAAAAATTGATCATCCCACAAAATAAAGAGAGAAAGAGAGAGAGGCAAAGGACAGTTGGAGGAAGGTTACAAGGTGGCTGGATGCCATAGAGGTGCACCTTCTTGATGGTTATTCAGTCTCTATTGTTGGTCTTACTTTAGGGGAGATGCCTTTGCCTGCAAAGGCCAGAACTGCTCAGGCATAATCCTCCAAGAAAAAAAAGATATTAAATGGTTAAAGGCAACTCAATCTCCACCCAGGCAGTTCCAGTTTTCTGAGAGCAAGCAATGAGGAGGGGTGAGGTGAGGTTTCTGAAAATTGGGTAGTATGCAGCATTTATCTATATAACCCCCAAGATCTTCTATCTTCTATTCATCTCCCATCTGCAACACCAGTCTTTTACATCATTGCACTAAGAACCTTGATTTCAAGGATTTCTTGTTGTTTCTCTTCTGTCTTCCTTCAGAGGAATTGCTCTGAAATTGCTGACGACTCTTCCTTCTCTTCTCTCCCTTCCCAAGATGGGGAGTCAGCAGCTCAGCAGCCCTCCCTTGCAGATGGGCAGGTGGGCAGCCCTCCTCCAGGCTCCAGGCCTCAGACTCCAGACATGGCAGCAACAGCTGCAATGCCTGGCCTTGCCTTCCAGGGATGAGCAAAGTGCTATCAGCTGTACTCCAGCTATTCCACACAACCTGTGGTTGGAAAGAGATGATCCTGGAACCCAGAAATAAATCTTCTATTTCACACTCAAATCAGTAGCTTTTAAACCAACTTACAGTCAGTTGGTGCAGAGATGCAGATTATGAAACATGCACTGCCTCATAGTAAGGCATTACAAATGCCTAGCTCCTGGCTCTACACCCCAACACCATTGTAATTGTTTCTTTATAGAGTCTTTTTAGAAACAAAATCAATAACTTAAACTAAAAATTAATAAGGGGTGACAGCCCCTGGTGGGACTCTGTAACTAAAACAAAAAATGTGTAAGGAAACTTACAAAGAGAAAATCAAAATATCATTTCCAGGGTTGATGATGCACCCAGTGTCTCTTTAAATGTGCTTATGTAATCTCCTGATCAATGCTCTCCATAATTAATGACAGTGACTGCAGGTGTTCTGGCAGGCCCTCCAATGCATTAAGCATCTCATTGTGCATATCCATCAGCCGCCTCCTCATTTACGACTTGCCCTCTGGCAAGCTGGCATCTCTGCTGCCCTTTCCATCCTGCTCTTGCTGCAGTCTACTCATGACCTGTGACCGACCATGTGAAAATCCCACCTTGAAGCTGCCCTCTAAATTACATACATTGCCTGTATCTGAGCTGCTGGCTGCAAGTGTGGGGTTGAATGAAGTTGTTGGATAGTCATCTGTTGTTTCTCTGGCATTTCTTGCTCCCACACCATTGCCTGACCAGGTTTTGGGCATTTGAATTAAGAAAGTCAGAAGTGCAGAATTGTGATAAGCAGGTGAAAGCAAGAGGTCTATGTTCAGGCTGTCTGCAGTTTTGTAAATCAGAAGAGATTGTGGGATGAGGGGGAAGTGGGATGTGAGGAGGTGAAATAGGTAGTGGCATATAGTCATCTTCAAAGATTTTAAACACACTACCCCAACTCCCACTCTGCATTCCCCCACACTCCAGCCCAGCCCAGCCCAGCCCAGCCCAGCCCTGCCCAGCCCAGCACTGCCGTGCTCTGCCTGCCCTGCCCTGCCCTGCCCAGCCCAGCCCTGCCCAGCCCAGCCCTGCCGTGCTCTGCCTGCCCTGCCCAGCCCAGCCCTGCCCAGCCCAGCCCTGCCGTGCTCTGCCTGCCCTGCCCTGCTGGCTGCTCCAATAATGGCCTGTACGGTCTTCTCCATTTGCATAAGGACATGCAGCCATGCCTGTCTCCTGCAGATTCAGCTCTGCTGCCGATAATTGTGCTCCTCCTTGTCCTGCAAGAGAGAGGGGAGTGTGTCAATGAGTTTGTTGCAATGTGTCTGGATGATGCACCTGTAATGTTAGATCACCTGCAGCGTGTGTAAGCTGTGAAAAGTGAGCCTTGCAGCAATGCTAGATTTGTGAGATTGGGCAAAGCTATGAATGTGAGTTATGAGTTGTGGTTGATAGAAAATGTTTTTGTTAGACAGTACTTTGGCTAGGCTGTCAATGCCAGGATTGTGATAAGTAGGTGAAAGCAAGAGGTCCATGATCAGGCTGTCTACAACTTTGTAAATCAGAAGAGATTGTGGGATGAGGGGGAAGTGGGATGTGAGCAAGTGAAATAGGTAGTGACATATAGTCATCTTCAAAGATTTTAAACACACTACCCCAACTCCCACTCTGCACTCCCCCACCCCCCCAGCCCAGCCCTGGACAGTCCAGCCCAGCCCAGCCCAGCCCAGCCCAGCCCTGCCCAGCCCAGCCCAACCCAGCTCTACCCAGCCCTGCAAAGTGGAAAAACGTTCAACAAACTCATCAGAGTTAAGATAAGAATACTGTTCTGTTACTCTCTGCTCATCTCCCTGGGCTCATTAAAATTCTGAGGTGCCACATTTTGGTAGGAAACATAAGGAGGGACAATACTTGGTAAATGGCACAAATTAAAAGGAGGGGCAAGAGGAGAGGGAACTGGGGGGGTTTTAGCATAGAAATCTTTGAAGGTGGCAGGGTGTGTTAACAAAATAGTTAATAAAGCACATGGAATCCTGGGCTTTATAAATAAAGGCACAGAGAACCAAGCCAAGAACTGATGCTAAAACTATTTAAAACACTCATTTGGCCCCAGCTCAAATATTGCATCAGACTTTAGGCTTTTTATGAGGGATATGAAAGCTTTGGGGAGGGTAGAGAAGAGATTTACTAGGATGCTTCCAGGAATGAGGGATTACAGTTTCTGGAACGACTGGAAAAGCTGGGGTTGTTCTCTTTCGAGAAGAGAAGACTAAGAAGAGATTTAATAGAAGTGTTTAAAATCATGAGGGGTTTCAATAGAGAAAATAAAGATTAATTGTTCCCAATGGCTGAAAAGGACTGTAGTCAGATAGCCAGAGGACACAGATTGAAGGTAATTTAAATCAGGCAATTTATATAATCATTCATCATAATCTAATCCCACCAACCCCAATCAAAGAATCACACGGTAGCATTTTACATTGCTTCCTGTTGCTGCCGACATTTTACATAACCTGTTATTATTCCATTCCACTGCTGTCATGGTATGAGTCAGATTTAACAATTTTACTCTTTCACATCACTGTATGTAAATCGATTATTATAGATGAACACATGGCTTTCGTACTTACAGAGCATATAAATTGCAATTTGGATCACTACAAGTATTTTAATAACACTTTCATTAGGCAGATGTGATCACTGCAGGGATTTTGTAATGTGCATAATATTCATGAATGCCCTTAGAAAATGTGTTCAAATCAAGATGTTTAAATTTACCAATGACATTGTTATATGGAAAAGCAGAATGCTACGATAAAATTGTATTCTTCAAAAATATGGTGTAAGAAATACCATAGTGGTAGATCTTTGTGCAATAATGTAAGATGAATGGTATCAAGTCAACAACTTATTTTACATCTTCACAGTTATCATTTCGATTGAAGTCAATCAGGCAGATATAAAATGGGCTCCCAACTCCTTATCTCCTGTTTCACATTGTCACACAAAGTTAAACTCTACCCCTCTCTCTATTTCACTTCCTCTCAGGTTAGGGGTGGGTTCAATTTTCTATGTTGCAGCTGAAGCAGGTTTAGAGAAATTACTGATCAAAATGTTGTAAATGGACAAACTCTAGAGATCACTGGGTGGAATTTTCCCATAGTGGGTGTTTGGCAGGCTGGAATCCAGCGGCAGGCAAAAAGTCAGGAATCTGCTAGAGTAAAAACAGTTTGCAATTCTCCCAATGGTGGGTTTATGGCGGGTCAGTTATCCCACCGACTAGAGGCGTGAACGCTATTCACATTCATTAACATGACATGACAGCTCATTAAAACAGGTGCTCGCCTGAAACCTGTCACGCCTTCCAATCGTGTGTCACACCAGCAGGAAATACATCAGCCTCAAACCCTTTGGAAAAGGGATGGCATGCACAAGTTGGGCCTCAGTTTGCTGGTAACTTTGAGGTGAGTGGAGCATCCATAGCCTACCTGCCACAGAGCTGCGCTGGTCTTGTGATGAACATCACATTGCTGGGGCTGTAAGGAGGCTCTGCTCCTGCTCTTTGCCTACATTGTCCTGAAGGACACCACTATTCTGTGGTACTCATACAGGCCTCCACCTTCAGACAGTGACCAGTACTGTGGCCGGAGTGGGGAGTGCAGGGGATTTCTACCCCTTTTGGCTGACACCATTGTCCTCAAGGACACCACTGTGCAGTGGTGGTCAGGCAGAACCCCACTTTCAGAAATTAGCACTTTAACTGGGAGTGGGCTGTGAGATGAGGGTGGGGTTGATGAACACAAGGTGGGCAATGGGTAAGGAAGGCTGTGGAATGACAGTGAGGGGGAAGGGCAAACGTGAGGGGGGACAAGGGTAAGAAAGGCTCTGGAATGGCAGTGAGGGGGAAGGGCAAGCACAAGGGGGATAATGGGGAGTGAAGGCTGTGGAATGGCAGTGAGGCAGAAGGGCGAACACAAGGCGGCCTTTCTGGGGTCGCCCTGTAACTTGTTGCCACCGGAGTGAGCAGGAGTCTGCTTAGACTGAAAGGAGGAAGACCTCCATGTGATGAAGGCCAATGGCTTCATTAGCACTATTAAAGGGCCACTCAGAACTCAAAGGTTTCACATCACAGTCACTTCATCTCAAGAGTAACACATAGAAATGTAGAATTTGGGAATGCAGGCAATAGTGAAGGAGGCACAGCTGCAGTGAAGGAGACACAGCTGTATAATATATGGCATTCCATCAATGAAGGCCTGTCACCTGTCCACCAGATGTGACACTCCTAACAGGTCAAAGGGTGCCCACTCATTGACAATGTGCATCTGACTCGTCATTAATATGCCACATCAGAGATTGGAACACAGAGCAAGGTTGGGTCATTCATCTCACTTAAACTTTAGCATCCCAGGCAGTGCTCATGATGTTACATATCTGCGATGCCATCTTGGTCACCTCGATGTGTGTGCTGGTGTCTCAGGGGCAAGGCGGCATCAGTCACCATGCAAATAGGGCAGGAAAAACTATGGACCCTTACAATCTCCAAATGTGTCATCCTCTGAGCTTCACTTTCTTGCCCCATGAATCATTAATGTCTTCGATGTTTCCTTTCAGAGAGAAGGCAAAAGCAGACATGGATCCAGGACTCAATGCTGCCTTTGTCGGGGTCCTAATGCAATGGAGGAGTTGAAGTTGCAAGAGGCGACTCCGCGCACAGAACTAGCAGGAGGGGCATGGTCAAGCGGAGCCACAGCAAGAACAGGAGGGTCAGGAGGAGAGACCCAGACAATGGAGGTGAATTACCAGACCTGGGGTTTATTGGGGAAGAGCCTCCTATTTACAAATGAGTGGGATGCAACGCCATGCAACGCGTTTGTCCTGAGTTCTGGAACATCACATATGCCACATTCTTTGTGAAGACCTGATGCCACGTGGAGTTGAAGGGCATCCCCTGCCAGTGGCTTTGAAGGCGACCACTGCACTCAATTTCTTTGCCTCTGGTTTTTTTCCAAGGATCAACAGGCGACTTGTGTGGCATCTCTCAGTCCGCAACACATCAATGCGTAAAGAGGTCACAGCTGCCCTTTACAGGGAGGCCCATCATTATGTCAGGTTCGCATTAGACGATGATAGCCAGGCTGCAAGATTCACCAGCTTCACCGCCATCTCAGGCTTCCCAAGATTGCAGGGGGCAATACAGTCTCCATGGCAGCAGGCCCTAATATTTATAAACAGCATGGGCTATCATTCCATCAATGTACAACTGGTGTGTGATCACTGGCAGCACATACTGCATGTTTGTGCGTGGTACCCTGGGAGTTGCCATGACTTCTACATCCTGAATCACTCCTAGGTGTCTGAGATTTTCAAGGGGCCATTACGTCTGCAGGGACGGCTGCCTGGGGGATAAGGGGTACAGACTGAAACGCTGGCTGATGACACCAGTGTGTTGCCCTCAGTCATTCTGAGGAGAGGTACAATGCTGCTCACATGTCCACACACTACCTTATACAGCAGACCAAAGGGCTTCTGAAGATGCATCTCAGATGCTTGGACCGCTCAGGTGGCTCACTACAATACACTCCCGACAGAGTTTCTCACATCATCATAGTGTGTTGTGCCCTTCACAATCTGGCAATGCAAAGAGGTGACCCCCTGCCAGAGGATGAACCGGAGGAGGATAAGAGCTCATCGGAGGTTGAAGAACCAGAGGCCCAGGAACCTCAGGAGGCTGCTGATCATGATCACACCATGAAGGAAGACATACCTGGGAGAAATGCTCATGATATGTTACTTACTGACAGATTCCAGGAAGAGTAAAGTTAATTGAGGGAATATGGCCACATCTCTCCAGCTCTCAATGCCATTTACTTTCATCTTAGGGGATGTCCACTTGCAGCGAGAACAAGTCCCACATTCACACTTGTGCATTCTGACCTCATGAATGGCCAGTCCATGATCTTTGCTTTGGTCGGTGGGGCCCTGTGAGTGAGCTCACTCTGGGAACTGAGAGTCCACTTAGGAACAAGAGCGATGCGAAAGGAGACTTGAAGCCTTCACCGCCATCTAATGATGCAAACACTGCTGTGACTGAGATGTGCACATGCCTAGGGATATCCTCCTCCTGTACATGTCTTTTCTTCTGCCACTACCACTGAGGAGACACAAATGCTGCTAGATTATCAAAGCTGATGAGCTGCCCTTACTCAATGGTTTTCTTTGAGGAAGAAGCGTTAGAAACTCTTACATAGCCACTTCCAATAAAGATTTAAACACATCTCGCTGACATCACACAAGGGTGCGGAGACTAATTCAACTGAGGTTGACATCACAGGAATGTGAATCTCACAGTGGGACACTATCACTGAGTGGAAGGCTGACCAAACCTTGACATAAGAGGATTTCAATGTATAAGTTCACAAATCCTTCAGTTTCCCGAAACATTCACATAACCATCAAATGTATTAACAAAAATGCAATATATTTACATGTCTAGCACACCCGTGATCTAAAAGTGCCATCAATTTGTCTTAACTTTTCTAACTCTGCCCCGACACCCACAGCAGAGGTGGAGGCAGCTGCTGACTGCTACTTCCTGATGTCTGTGATAAGCTTGACGGATGTTCTTTGGTGGCCGGGAGGGCCCCAGCCTGATAAGAGTCACCTGCCCAAGGGCTGAAGTGCCCTTGGTGGCCTGAGCAGCCAGAATGGATGGGGTGACAGGCAGAGGGGGCTGTGAGCGGCTGCACACCCTTGAAGTGTCCTGGGAGGAGGCCCCTGGGGTGTCTGGCTGACGCTCATCCTCCCTGTGGGTACCCCAGGGCCCCACCCTGACTCATGCAGGAGATGATGCACCTGCAGTGAGGTCAAAGTGCCTCATCCCCATGTCACCCACATCCTGATGGTGCCCCCCAGGGTGTGTGGCCATGGAGTGCAGGGCCGAGTGTAAATCTGGCAAGAGCTGCTGGACCAAGGTCTCCATGGTGGTCACCAGCCTTCCCATGATGACCTCAAGGCGCTCGCATGTCAGAGCCATGACATCAGACAGAACACAGACGGACTCCTCCATCGTTCACTCTAGTCTGCTGAGTGACTCTCGAATCTCTGCCTGATGTTCCGCCGCCTGTCGTCGCATCTCCAACATTGAGTTGTCGGCTGCTTCGAGAGGCTCATCATCTGACTCGGACTGAGTGGGTGGCTGGTCTCCAGCAGCCCCCCAAGTGCCAGAGACCTGGGCTGTCCCTTCCTCTGACTGCTGCAGGGACGTGTCAGTGAGGTGTAACCCAGAAAGTGTGCCCGAGCCTAATCTACAGCTGTGCCCATCGACGTGTGTATCTCTGAGCTGGTGGAGGGTGTTTGTGAGTGCTGGGACGGTTCTTCTGGAGTTTTCTCTTCGGGCGTGGTCTGGGGGCTCATACTGGTACTGGGTTGGCTTGGGGACCTCGATCTGCTGGTGCCTAGAAAATAGAAAATGGAGTTTCAGTTAATGAGCATCAGCTAGATAAGTCTGCACATGACTCACTGTGAATGTCAGGATCTGATGAAGTGATGGAGCTGTTATCCATACTGGGTTGGGTGGGAGAGGGTGATCTCCCCTTCCCCGCAGGATTGATCCCTGTCCTCCCCAGTCAGCTCAGCTGCAGCCTCCTCAAACTCACTGAGGGCGATGATGTCGGCTGTCCCTCCCCCGGTCTGTGCTCTCTCGCACCTGTTGTACACCAGCTTGGCCTGTAGGAAGCAGAAAGAAAGACATGCGATGTGATGAGAAGGGATAGAGCAGAGTTTGGGTGAGATGCATGTTCCCTGTGTGTGGTGAGCCCTCCCCAGAAGGGACTGAGGATGGAGTGTGAGCAACATGTTAGATGGGATGGTGGTGATGTGAAAGTCTCCGTCAGAGAATGAGTATTGATATGTGTCACCCACTAATGGATGTGAGAGGTCCCTGAAGAGAGTAACCAGCTGAGTCCATGATGTCATGATGAGAGTTTGATATTGGGGGGAGTTGAAAGATGACTTACCCTGGCAGAGCGGGTGAGATCATTTATCCTCTTCCTGCATTGGGTGTCTTTCGGATGTTGTTGCCAGCTGTGCTGACCTGCTCTGCAGCAGCCTCCCAGGCCAGAGAGGTGATGCTGCTGTGCTTCCTGCAGCCATCTGTGGGATACAGGACTTGCCTGGGCACTTGCTCCCCTCTGATCACGGCCTGATGGGCCTGGTGGCTGAAGCAGGGTGCTGCCTTCTTCTTCAGGCTCTCGGCCTTCCCTTTCTCCTCCTGATTGCAAGACATCTCTGCACGTGTCTGTAAGACAGGTGGGCTGGAGAGAGTGAGATTGTGTGTTGGACTGGCCTTTAAATATGGCGCCCAGATCTTCGACTCCACCAGCTGACGGTGGATGAATCAGCTCCCAGCACAATAGGCGATTCGACCCGACACTCGCCTGTGCATAATTAATGACTCTCCAAGTGCAGAATTGGGCGCGAGTTCCCGCCATTCCGGCCAGCAGGGTGGGCACTGCTGAAACAGCCCTTCACCACACTTAGTCTTGTAAATAGAAAATTCCACCCACTGTTTGTGTCAGCTGGAGTCTTACATCTGAAACTTTCGGAAGGATTTAAAGGCTTGGATAGAGGACATTTCCCAGTATGGTGCCAGAGTAGAAGAATTCAGTTAGATGGAAAGCTTAGAGAGACTGGGACTGGGACTGCTCAGGGCAGAGAAGGAACAGATTTAACAGAAGTGTTCAAAATTATGCAAGGTTTAATCGAGTAAACAGAAGGAACTGTTTCCCCTTGTGGTTGGATATAACTAGAGGACACTGATTTGTCATTTACAAAATAACCAGAGGGAAAATGAAGAGGTTAATTGGATACAGTGAGTACCTGTGATCTAAAATGCACTGCTTGGAAATTGGTGAGCACTGATGCTTGATAACAAACAAGAATGCTTGGACAGGGTGGGTGAGGTGACTGGCCCAACTCCGTATCTGAAAATGCAAATTTATACTGCACAAGTTGAGCATCAGTGAACTCCTCCTCCTCCTCCAGAGAGGCTCATTCAGCTGGGCCCTAATGCCAGGTGGATGGTGGAATCATCTCAGAAATAGGCAAAGTCTGATGTTGGGCAGGATAATTGGCATGTGACCCACCGATGGCAATGGTGGCTTTTTCTGTCATATTGTGCACCACTTTGTTTAAAAAATTGAGAGGCACGTGTTTTACATCTGATTGGTGGTGGGGTGGCCTCTGATCCCCCTCCAACTGTGGCCTCAGGCCTCAGGCCTTCAGTTATCTGTCACCATATTTAAAGGCCGCCCATGCACAGAGCTAGCTCTCTTCAAGGAATAGGAAGCTGCTGGGACCTGATGGCTGCCAAAGGGAGGAAACATGCTACCCCCAGATTAAGCTCCATATCCCTCAAGCACCTACTGGGTGCAATGGAAGCAATTTCATGTAACCCTTGCTCTGGGTGAAGAATCTCATCCAAGGTGACAAATCCAGCATGGGAGGCGGTGGTAGCGGGGGTTAGCGCCAATGCCCTGCAAAAAAGGACAGCTACTCAGTGTCAAAAGAGGATGAATGATCTCCTCCTTTCCGCCAGGATGTCACTCTTCCCAACACTCTCAGCTCACACACTCACAAACCCATCACACATCCACAGGGCCCTCACTCATTGCCAGTTCAAGGGACATCACCATTCACTCTCTCACACACACCTTCATTATCCTCATCCCATCCAAGGGACCACTCATCACCCATACAGGCCAGGCACATTTATCATCTGGCCTGGCAGGCATCCTGCTTACACTCTTTCCATCTCTGTTCATGCAGGACAAGCTGGCACACAACAAGAGGGAGCTGTCACAGACTGGTGGAGGAATGCCTGGCATCATTGTCCTCACGGACTTTGGAAACAGAGCCATCCAGCTGGCTGGTGAGGATCTGGACCAGTCCTGTATTGACGGTGAGGTCGGCGATGATCTACCAAGTGAGTATCCATCCGACAGCCATGCTGTGAGTCAGCTCCCCTGTCCCGCTGTCCCCTGCCATGTACTAATTATCTCTCCTCGCTTTCACAGGCACAGCTAGGGGGCAGCCGAGGGGGTTCACAGGCCAGAGTCTCAAATCCATCCCCAAGGACACCACGGGAGAGGAATCCGCAGACCCTGACATTGAAGTCCCGTCACAATGTCACCCACACGCTCCACTCACAACCCCCACCCGCACCCTCCTACCATACCCTCCACCCGCATCCCCCAGCTGCACCCCCCCTCCCGCACCCCTCACCCGCACCCCCTACCCACACCCCCCACCCACACCCCCCACCCGCACCCTCCACCCGCACCCTCCGCCCGCACCCTCCGCCCGCACGCTCCACCCGCACCCTCCACCCACACCCTCCACCCACACCCTCCACCAGCACAGATATACACACCTCGATGGGACTTAGCTTTAGAGTAGCCATGGGATCACAATCTGGTGACCCACAGCAGGCGGAAACAGGGACTTGCCAGGTGTCCGACACTCAGAGGACTGCTGGAGGCCGGACATTTGCTGAGTCCGAGTCAGATGACATGCTTCTGGACTCGGCCATGTCACAGTTGCTGGAGCTGCAAAGGCAAGCTCGGGAACATCAGGAAGGGATGTCCGCTGCACTCCTCAGATTGCAAAGCACAATGGGGGAGTCCATCCACCTTCAGGCTGAGGTGATAGTGCCGGCATTGGTCCTGCATGGCTGTATGGGCTGAACTCCATCGCTGATGCCATAGTTGGCATCTGTCATTGTCAGTGAGAAGGGGGCGGGGCATCTTAAACTCACTCCAGCTTCCCCTTCCTCTCATGGAGTCAATCAGGGCCCCTCGGGCACCCATAGGGAGGAGGATCAGCAGGTGCACACCTTGAGGCCATCCACCCAGGTGACTCCGGGATTGTCCGGCCTATCTGAATCCCCTCTTCCAGTGGCCTCAGCAGATCCAGCTCCACAGGCCAAGAAGGGTGTAGCTGGCCCACAGCAGGATCTCGAAAGGAGGTTGGGGCCCTCCAGAGGATGCCCGCCAATGTCACCACAGACAGGGTGTAGTAGTCAGGAGACTGCCTCCATCTCCTCTAAGGATCTCGAGGGAGCACCAATACCTAGTGGCAGGGTTAGGAAAGTCAAGAAGATGGAGTTGCACAGCCTGGCACGGGTGTTAGTCACTCGTACTTAATGTTGACCATAGTAAATACACTCCCAAGAATGTCTCATTGTCTATGGGTCCTTGTTGTGATGAGCAGTTTTCATGTCAATGTGAAACCTTATTTCCCACACAAAACAAAGGATAGTGTCGCAGTCCAGGGCCTCTCCCCTGTGCAGAGTGTAAGCTTTGAGCACAGGGATTGTCCGGCTCCTAAGTCGCTCTCCAGATTAATGATCCATGCATCTCCATGTGGCTTGTGTTTGCTGCAAGAATCTCGTTCCCAAGCGTCACTGTGTTCCGTGATGTCCTCCAAGCTCTCAGCATCTTAGAGGCGGAGCCGCCCTTCCCATCTCGACACCATTCCTGACAGGTGAAGATGTGGTGCTGAAGGGAACAGTTGATGAAAACTGCCAAAGGATCATATTGTCTTAAAGTTCACTTGGCAGTTGTTTCTCAGCAGCGTCTCGATGATATGAGCGTCTTCACAGAGCTTACATGTGCTGCCCTCAGCCAGACAGGTGTCAGATATTCCCAGATGCAATGTGAAGATCTCAGGAGTCTCCTCACTGCATCTCGTCATCGTCATCCTGCCTCGTGACCATGCCTGCCTCGTTTGGCCAGTGCAATGGCCTCATCACCAGCACCCTGGCCTTCCAGGACCTCATCACCCTCATCCCCTTCGACTTCCTCCTCATCAGAGGAGACGTGCAGCTCTTCCATCTCCTCATCATCCAGGTCCTCCTTTCTTTGCATTTCCAGGTTGTGTAGTGCACAGCAAGCCACTATGATGCACGACACCCTCTGTGGAGTGCACTGCTTAGACCACCAGATCAGTCCAGGCACCGGGTCCTCATTTTCACAATGCCAATGATGTGCTCAACCAAACTCCAGGTAGCAGCATGAGCCACATTGTACGTTCTCTCACCAGGAGTCTGAGGCTGCCACATGGGTGCCATCAGCCACACCCTTTGTGGGTAGTCCTTATCCCTGAGGAACTTCCCATGTGGTCTCTGGAAGATGTCAGGGATCTGTGACCAGTTGATGATGTAGGAGTTGTGGACGCTTTCAGGGGTACTTTACACAGTCCTGCATGATCTGTGTGTTATGGTCTCAGACCAGCTGAGCATTGAGAGAGTGGAAGCCTTTGTGGTTCATATTCTGGACTGCTTGCTGCTAGGGAGATTTCAGAGCCATGTGGGTGCAATCGATGGCACCCTGCACCTGTGAGAATCTGGAACTGAGCAAATCCCAGTGATCTTGCTTCCTGACTCGCCTGATCCCTGTTGAAATTGACAAAGGTGTGTCTCTTGGCAAAAAGGGCGTCTGTGACCTCCTGGATACATTTGTGGGTGGAGGCTTGTGAGATCCCACACAGGTTCCCATTGGAGCTCTGGAAGGAGCTACTGTAGAAAAGCATGACGGTAACATTAACTGCCACTGGCAGTAGACGCTCCCGCCGAATCCCTGTGGTGCCAAATCCTGCAGAAGGTGGCATATGTGCATGACCACTTCCCTTGACATGTGCAAGCATCAGCGACACTGGTTCTCGCTCATCTGCAGGTAACACTTGCGCCAGCTGTAGACCCTGGGTCTAGTGATGCGCCTATGAATGACGGCTCTGTGGGGTTCATCCTCTGTGTGCGGAGGACACTGTGCTGCTCCTTGGTCTTCAGGGTTCTGCCCCTCCATATGGTGAGCCAGGTGCCTCCGTCCCATTCTTCTCCTTCTTCCCTCCTGCCTATAAGCAATCAGGCAGGCAGCGAGATCACCAGACTCCATGTTCCTGATGGTCTCCTCAGCTCAGTATCAAAGAGAGAGACGCAAGGGTCAGCAATTGTCTCCTAAGGACCATTCATGGTCAATTCTTCGCCTGCAGCTGCCTCTCAGGGCCCCTTAACACATGCCTGAGAGTCCAGGCCACCACATGGATGCCCAGTGTTTAGTGTACATGATGACTCACCTTACCCACACCAAGCACTGTCCCACACCACATGACCTTGTGGCGACAGCTTCTGTCACTCGACTGCCTCCTGAACTCTCATCTCAGGCACAGGCATTTCCTAACTTGGACTCCAAGGCTTCATGGTTTACTTGTACCATGAGGGTGACTTTTCAATGTGAACTGAAACATAATGTAGGGGATGAGGAGCATATCCCTCTGCCAATTGATGGCCACCTTTCCCAACAGGATCCTCAGGCTTGCCCAGTCACCCAATGGTTCTGCAGCACCAGAGCACTCGTTCCAGTTTGAAGTGTGCGCACAAGGGGTTAATAGGAGAGAAGCAATCATTGGCACCGTGAGGAATTTATGCTGCTTGAGTGGGCACAGTTGCTCGACCGGGCTGACTCCAAGCATGTCAACTGAGTTCAAGCAAACGCTCTCAGCTGTGGAAGAGTGCTCATCTCTGACATGTTTTGGCATTTTCCCGGCTGTTTTCTCCCCCACCGCCCCCACATGTGTTTGTGCTCAAACATCAGTTGATGCTGCCTGAATCCCCTCACCTTGAATTGCAGCTCTTACCCCAAGTTGCCTTCTTTCTGGCACAGTTGCCGTTGCCCCAAGTGTCTCTTCTCCCCCGTTCCCCCCTTGCATTGTTGCAGTTTCCCTGGCACCACGTGCCAGCCATGAAGAAGCCATTGTGGAGACTTGCCTGTGACCTCACCGAATCCCCGAAGCTGTTTCCTTGCATTGGGATCATCGCAAACGTTGCGCAAAGTTGTGTGTACTTACCTCGCAGTTAAGGTCACCAGGTGCGCGCCTTTCAAATGCAGTTGTAAATCATGCTGTCATAAAATCACACTGACGTGGGCTTTAATATTTGACACGGGAGGAGGGGAGCAGAGGGTTGATTCTGGTGCGTGGCCATAATAATGGAAGTGATGGAAGTGCATTCAAATTAAATTCCCAACGTTCGATGGCGGAAAATGTGGCCCGCCATTGATGGGCTGAGTGGAAAAATGCGTCCTGGATTTACAGTCCCTGGAAAATGTGCCTTGGGTCTTCCCGTGAAATTCTCTGATCTTGCCACCGACCATGCCCGTCATGATCGGGCGCGGAAGTTCCTGGCCATAGGGTTAAGTTTATACTGCAACCAAAACACTTCTTAACCAACGCTGCAATTGGAATGTAAATATTACTGAGATATCAACCATCCTGCTGTAAACAACTCTAATTGAATACAACACACTATTTAACTGAGGAATCAGTGCACAGATGATTGAACTAAATCACTTCTCTCTAAAAGTCCAGGTTTCAAGTGGTTAATGGAAAGCTAGGGAATGCTGATGGGAATTCATTTTGAATTACCATTACTTTATCTTGAACTGTACAGCTGGGCTATCCTGGATAATTTGAATAATTTTATCACGCTTGCTTACATCTTATGAAATCAATTCTTTTGTGGGTGTTAATGACAATCCAATAATCATTTCCCAGGAATTGAGTTCAAAGGATTTTACTCCAATTAGTTCAGAGTCCTAAGCGCAATAATGATTGGATGTCCTCAATTATTTATCAAAATCAGGATTTCAATGGAAGTGTATGCCTTGGAAAAAATGAAATATGTATATTTATATACGGAATAATAGTTGTTGAATGTTTTAATTCAAAGAATATGAGTAAGAAAATTGGATAAAGCTGGGACCACATTGTGCAATCAAACCATGACTTACATTGCGATGCAGGCAACATGCAAACTTTATGCTAATAGAACACATAGCTGTGTGCACTCAGTGCTAAAGGTGCTGCTGAGTGGCTGCACACATAGCAGCAGGGGACCCAAGTTTGAGTGACGCTAGCACTATTTAAAGCTAGTCTTCACCCTTAAAAGAGAGGTGCATACTGGCTGGAGCAGGTGCTGCGAGTGGATGGGAAAGTGTGTCTGACTTGCAAGAAGAGTGGAGGAAAGCCAAGACATTCGATGTGGGATGGGGAAGACAAATTAACATTATTCTCTGGAAACGGTGGAGGAATTTTAACTGCCCCAAAACAGGTGGGTTTGTGTCAGGTTGGGGGTTAACATGTTAAAAATCTCAAACCCACACCTGACCTGCCTTGAACTCACCCACTCCCAGCTTTAACCGAGATGGAATGGAGTGGTGGTGACCTAACAAGTGACACGCTTTCCTCTTTTTTTTCAGCTGAAGATAATGGGATAATGGGAAGCAGTGGTCAAGCTCCAACCTTGATGGAGGAAATAATTCTGACTTTCATGGGAAGTGTCGGAGCGGAGGCCATAGGTGCTGGCAATGCTGGAGGAATCGCTCATTGATCAAGGGTTTTGCGTACCTATTCCTCCTGCTGTCTCCTCACATTCCCTTTACCCCACACACACTCTGAATCAGAAGCTGCAGATAGTCTTTTCCTCTCTTTTCTCCCTATAATACAACATAACTCTTGTCATAGGCCCAGGGACAAATATAGGCTCTTCAGCCCCTTGAGCACTTTCCGCCATTCAGTTAGATCATGGACTATTTTTATCTTAACTCCAACTATCCTTCCTCAATTCTGGTTCTCAAGGAGTTCTGGTTCTGTGGAGGACCTCCGCAGCCAGTGTCAGAAGAAATTGTGAAGATGAGTTACATGTTACTGGATCTTACTCTTGCAGCTATCAGCTCAGATACTGACACCACATGAACTTCAAAGGCTAGGATACTGGATGGGGTTTACATGTGGTGAGTTACCAGGCACAAGTGTGCAGGAACCAAAGTGGGAGTAGAGGCCAGAAGTGACAGCTCGCCTGAGGGTGGGGTTGCCAGCTAGTTCTGCTGCAGAGGACTCAGATGCTGACTTCAAAGGACCAGGCTACAGATGAAGCCTCATGGTTAAAAACAACTTTCTTGTTACACTGCAAAGCTTGTCACAAAGCTTGCATACAATGTCACATAGCACGAATAATCCACCTGCAACTTTGCATAGGGCTTTGTGCAGAGCTTGGAATTCATCCTGTTTAACATTGAATGAGCCATCAGCTATCTAATCAGAGCTGTGGAACAGACTGTGAAGGAGCATGTGATGATTGATCGGACAGTTTCTGTCACATCACACAATGTTACCATGGCCCTGCTGTCACCGTAGCTCTGGAAATCACTGTCTATAGGGGCTTCGAGGGAGTCACAGCAGTAAAGGAATCTGTTCTCCAACGGATCACTAGGATTGCTGAGATGCTGCTCGGAAGAGGAAACTTCTGTCCTGTCTCCAGTTGACAGCATTCCTGCTCTCACATCCAGCATTCCACCAGTGCTCATGCTGTTGCCTGTCAGCTTGTGACTGGAGCTCAGGCAAACTGAGCAGTGGTGTTCTGCAAAGTGATCCCCAATCAGCATTTGGTCTCAATCTAGAGATGACTGCAACGTGGACAGAGAATACAGTCTACTAATTTGAAGGAAGTGCAAGTAAATCACTGTTTTAAAAAATTTATTCTTTCATGAGATGTGGGTGACGCTGGGAAAGCCAATATTTGTTACCCATCCCTAATTGCCCTTGAACTGAATGGCTTTCTAGGCCATTTCAGAGGGCAATTAAGAGCCAACCACATTGCTGCGGGACTGGAGTCACATGTAGGCCAGACTAGGTAAGGATGGCAATTTCATTCCCTAAAGGACATTAGTGAACCAGATGAGTTTTTTAACAATCAATGATAGTTTCATGGTCATCATTACTGAGACTACCTTTTCAATTCCAGCTTATTAGTTGAATTAACCTTCACTCAGCGATGATGGTAGAGCTCAAGAGTTTGCAAGGTGCTGCGTAGGGGGTTTAGTGAGTTGCTGAGTGCATCTTGTCGATGGTGCACACTGCTGCCACTGTGCGTTGGTGGTGGAAGGAGTGAATATTTGTGGATTGTGTTCTGGATGGTGTCAAGCTTTTTGAATGTTGTGGGAGCTGCACTCATCCAGGCAAATGGAGAGTATTCCATCACACTCCTGATTTGTGCCCTGTAGGTGGTGGGCAGGCTTTAGGGAGTCAGGAGATGAGTTACTTGATGCAGCATAACTAGCCTCTGACCTATTCTTGTAGCCACAGTATTTATATGGCTAGTCCAATTCAGTTTCTGGTCAATGGTAACCCCACCCAGGATGTTGATAGTGGGCGATTCAGTGATGGTAATGCCATTGAATGTCAAGGGGGGATGGTTAGATTCTCTCATGCTGGAGATGGTCATTGCCTGGCACTTGTGTGGCGCAAATGTTACTTGTCACATGTCAGCCCAAACTTGGATATTGCCCAGGTCTTGCTGCATTTGGATATAGATTGTTTCAGTATCTGAAGAGTTGTGAAGGGTGCTGAACATTGCGCAATCAACAGAAAACATTCCCTCTGTCTGAACTTATGGTGAAGGGAAGGTCATTGATGATGCAGTTGAAAATGTTTGAGCCTAGGACACTACCCTGAGGAACTCCTGCAGTGATGTTGTGAGACTGAGGCCTCCAACAACCACAACCACCTTCCTTTGTGCTACGTATGACTCCAGCCACTGGAGAGTTTTCCCCTGAATACCATTGACTCTAGTTTTGCAAGGGCTCCTTGATGTCACACTCGGTCAAATGCTGCCTTGATGTCAAGGGCAGTCACTGTCACCTCACCTCAGGAGTTCAGCTCTTTTATCCATGTTTATCTAAGACTATAATGAGGTCTGCAGCCAAGCAACCCTGGCAGATCCCAAACTGAGCATTAGTGTACAGGTTATTGGTGAGTCAGTGTCACTTGATAGCACAGTCAACAACCCCTTCTATAACCATAACCACTCATTAAAAACCCAGCTCGCTGGAATCATGTCCTCACTCCAGGTCAAATGGCCACGTCGGTGGCTAATTAGGCTGATGTTATTCATGACCGCATATAAGTGACATGCACCTGGTGAACTGCAATTCACTTGCAATCTCGAGGTCGAGGTGTGTATGTGTGCGCAGTGCTCGCCTACCTTTCACTGCACTGCAGTTGCCACTGCTCAGATTCTGTCCCAAAGCTGCTCATGCAAGACCAGCGGGAAAGCAAGGCGGTCGGGGGTTGGTGGTGGGAGTTGGGGGGCAAAGGCTTGACTGGGGGCGAGGGGGTGTGGTGAGACTCTTGTCGATGGAGGCCGGGTGAAAGGGTGCACACAGAGTGGTGCAGGGGTGTTGGGGGTGGGATAACTGGGGAAGTCAGCACAGAGACACATGACTGTGTTGGGGCTGGGCTGCAACGTGCTTTTATGACCACAGCCGGTGTTAATTGCTGCACAAACCAAATCCCAGAGGGAAACTTGGCTTATAGGCCACAATCTTTTTTTTGTATTCTGATAATGAAGACGCATTCCAACCTGAGCAGTAAGAGGTCCAGTAACACTTCTGGGATTTTAAAAATTAAAAGTAAAAATATTACTAACAAGAAAGAAAAGAAAACGTAAGCACACAAGATTACAGTTACGCAATTATGATTAGTCTTACAAAATATTCCCCAAAAACAGTCATGTTACTTGGTCAAACCAGCAAGTAAACACTTTCCAGGCAACACTTCCTTGTTGATATTTAAATATGAAAAATCCAATAATATCAAACAAGACAAACTGCTGTAGCTTCAATGTACTGAATGACCTTTACCCTCTTCCACTTTATAGTATGGAATCCACTTCACAATAAAACTGCAGCCCAAGACTTCTCAAAAGCTCAGACAGCTCCAGCTATCTCCAGCTTAACAGCTATACAGCCATCTCCATAGCTAAAAACCAGCAATCCATAGTAACTCTAATATACCTTGATTCCCTTTCATCTCAGTCCCATTGTTCTCACATCCCTTTGAAACTCAAACCCTTCCAAATATAAGATCTTTCATATTTCCATCTTGTCTTTGCTTTTGGGTCAATAAAAATATAACATCCTCCATACTATTTGCCTATGGGGTCCTGCAAGATGCAAACATTTTTTGTGTCACCTCTGATTCCCTTTTGAAATTCAAACAAACTCTCAACTTATCTAAAAATGCAAATGTTAGATCTAACCTATTTACTTGTGCCTCAACTTAACACCTCATCCTTTTCACGGGCAGGATATTGAGGTTGGCAAGTGGGGGGCAGGGCCCATTCACTGACGTGTAAAATGACATGGGATGACGTCCGGCAGAGCTCCCAACATCACCCCGTGACAGTGTCAGGGAAAGTTCATTTCTCTACATGTACCATTTCTAAATTTGGCACTGATCTCCCTGAGGCAGCACTTAGCCTCAGAGAGATGAGTGCGTTCTTTTGTGCACATGTGTAAAAGAGCGCACTCCCAACTTAGGGAACCCCCTGGCGGACATTAAGCTGGGCGGGCCTTAATTGGCTCGCCCATGTAAAATAGCGGCATGCCCCCAATTGGGGGCGCCGATCGGAGGCGCGCCTGCACACATCCACTCCTGAACTTCCCCCTTGACAGTGGGAAAATTCTTACCCATGTTTCGAAACCCTCAGACAACCTGGCTCCTTCAAACTCTTGCCCAGTTTAATTAAATCACACACAGAGACCTTGCCTTGTTTTTTTTAATAGAATACCACGCTATTCCTTCAAAATATTTTTTAAAAACCATTCTCACAATGGAGATTAGTTGGGACCAGAAAGCATGTGGATCAGCACCAATATTTAGAGGGCTGTGATTGGAACGCCTGTCCTGATCACAGTCCAGGGAGGGGGAAGGCTTGTCAGTCCTGTGTTAGTTGTATCCAACATGGTGCACAGGGAATGGTCAGTCACTCACACACATCAGTCCTGGGGGATTTCTGGTTTTATACTGGGCTGCAGATGGCACAGTCACAGCCAGGGGAGGCATCTGCAGCCTGTAGATGGGGAACAGGTAATGTGGTTGGCGGGTGGGTGGCACTTGATGGTCTCATGGAAGGTGGTCTCAATAACTAACAGTATAATGGACCTCAAGGTGAGGAGGGGTCAGGTCTACATGGAGCATCGGGACATCAACATTAAATGGGAAGAAGGACAGGAACATCAACAACTATCACAATGGGAACAAGGATTAGAGGGGGAGGTAGTAGAGTGATTGGAGGGTCGAAGCCGGTCTGATAGTAAAACCTCAGCACCACCATTTTTCAAGCTGATCCAATGACGCAGTTGATAAAAAAGCTATAAACAAAATTGCCAGGGCTTGTGGGAGGAACCCACCACTTATGGGCTGATTGAAGGAGTACCCAACTAATTTCCGCTTTTCCAAATGGAGAGGAAGGCACAGCTGAGAAATGTTAGAAACAGTCAAATGTCAATTTAGGGATTGTGACGCCTTAACATATGTTACACATTCTTGCGAGAGCTTATTTCCAATTGGGGCCATTTTCTATTTGGTTTTCTAAAAACCCTTTGTCCCTCTCATAGGAAATCACGAGTGTCAGAGGATCCATTTGTAAAGGAGCAATGGCAAGGGTGTAGTGCCAGATTTTGAGGAGCAGGAGCTCTAAGAAAATGTGTTGCAATATAATTTCTAAATCTATTATTACATGTTTTCCTATGTATTAATCATTTGAGCTCCCAAATGTCAGTAAAACTATGTTTTTTAAGTGAAAAATATTCATGCCAGTAGGCATTTTATTTTGAACCATGTGGTATTTTAAAACATTAGTCTTTAACATAGCTAGAATTTTATTATGCAATAGTTTAATTATTTAATTCAAGCCTATTAAAAACATGAATTACAGAAAACTTTACCTACTTCTGACTGGGGGATGTTATATAGAGGGACCACTGCTTTTCTTGATTAATATTAATAACCTAGACCTGAGTGTACAGGGCAGAATTTCAAAATTTGAAGATGACACAAGACTTGGAAATATTGTGAACTGTGGGGAGAATAGTCAAAGGCTTCAAGAGGACGTAGACAGGCTGGTGGAATGGGCAGACACGTGGCTGATGAAGTTTAATGCCGAGAAGTATGAAGTGGTACATTTTGGTCAGAAGGACAAGGAGAAATGACATAAAATAATGGGTACAATTCTAAAGGAAATGTAGGAGCAGCGGGACCTGCATGTATCTGTGCATAAATCATTAAAGGTGAAAGGGCAGGTTGACAAAGCAGTTAATAAATGATACTGAATCCTGGATTTTATAAATAGGGGCACAGAGTACAAAAGGAGGTAAGTTATGAAACTTCATAAAGCACTGATTCAGCCTCAACAGGAAAGATGTGAAGGTTTTAGAAAGGGTGCCAATTAGATTTACGAGGATGGGTCCGAGAATAAGAGCCTTCAGCTATGTGGATAGATTGGCGAAGCTGGGCCTGTTCCCCTTGGAGAAGAGAAAGTTAAGAGGAGATTTGTCGGCCATATTCAAAATCATGAAGGGTATGGAGAGCATAAGTGGAGAGAAACTGTTCTCATCGGCAGAATGATCGAGAACTCTAAGGTGATTAACAAAAGAACCAGAGGCGACATGAGAAAAAACTCCTTTATGCAACAAGTGGTTTGGATCTGGAATGCACTGCCTGAGCATGTGGTGGAGACAGATTCAATTGCGGTTTTCAAAAGGGAACTGGATAATTATCTGAAGAGAATAGATTTTCCAGGGCGACAGGGAAATGGTTGAGGAGTGGGATTAGCTGAGTTGCTGTTGCTGAGAACTGACACAGAGACAATGTGCAGGATGGCCCCCTTCTATGCTGTATCCATCCATGGGCAAAATTTTGCCCTCACCAGGCAGGCTGTGTGGGTGCCGGGGGGAGAGCAGTCGGGAAGCTGACCGCTTCCAGCACTTGGGGCTGGACCACGATTTCATGCTAGTGTGCCAATTAAGGGCAGCCCAGCATGAAATGTGTGCTTCAGCACTCAGCGCTGCCTGTGTGGGGGGTGGCGGGGGTAGGGTGGGTGGAGGGCGAGAGTGAAAGTTCATGCATGTGTGTGGGTGTGCGCTGGAAAAGCTCCATGAGGCACAAAGCTGCCTTATGGAGATGTAGGTATGAAAAATTAAAAATAAAGATTTTTGAAATGTTATAAAACATGTCCCTTCATGTGACTCTGTCACATGAAGAGGGACATGATGTTAATGAAATGTTAAAATTTTTATTTTATTTTTATTTGCTGTTGGAAACCTCATCCCGCCCGTGGGTGAGGTTTCCTAAAAAATGCAAAGGCTGCTTGGCTTTTTGCCAGCCCGCCAACCTTAATAGGCCATTCAATTGTTGGTGAGTGCGCTGCCAACACCCGCGCGTGCCTGCTGACCAAAGTATTGCTCCAGTGTTTGATGATGTTGGAACACTTGTCCAATGTCATTGCGCATCATTTTATATTCGTTCAGGTCGGGTGCGCACCCGCCCAATGAGGTAAAAATTCTGGCCTATGAATCTAGTATAGATACATTCAAGGAACTTGATAAACATATGAGGAAGAAAGAAGTTGAAGGTTATCCTGATAATGTGATCATGAAGGGTGGGAGGAGGCTTGTGTGGAACATAAACACCAACATAGATTATGAAGTGGGCCAAATGGCCTGTTTCTGTGCTGTAAATTCCATGTAAAGCTGCCAGCAGGGAATAGAAACACTACTCCGCTTCACATCCTCAGGCCATCACAGCCAATAAATGAATGTTCTGTGGGCAAACACAGCAGGGTGTTTGGAGATATTGATGCTGCTTTAGATCCTAGGAACCTTGAGCTTCAAAGACCTTGAAATGCCTGTTTATGAGAAAGCTACATGCAGGGAGTTGCAAGGTCTGTATTTTTTACGGTCAGTGAGCTATACAGGAGGGTTATTGCTGTTGCTGCTCCTGCACTTTGACTCAGAAATATTCAGCAGCAGCAGCATAAAGCCTTGGACTCTGGGCGTGGCCATCACTCTGCCACCTCATAACTTCCCCGGCTCCGGATTCACAGCCGCACCGCGAGTTCCGGAAATTCTGGTCAACTCTTATCATCCGGCCTGAACCCAAACTATGGGCACTCGTGCCAAATTTGCCTTTGTGCCCCACATAATAACGCAGGTAAAAATCACTTGACTGGTGCCTGTCACTAGTCATGCAGCCCCACATGGTTGTGAGAGGATTTCTCTCCAGTTCTGATTGTTACCATCAATGAGCCAAATCCACCTGCATGTGTTACTCCCGGAAACAAATGGCTTCGATATGGGAGACGGTGAAGATTGAAATCAACACCAAAGTTACAGATTGAAAATCCAGTCAGACAATTAATGGAGTGCATTCCACTGAGATCAGTGCAAAGAAGAATCAAGGGAGGCGTATAAGATCAAAAGAAATAGGAACAAGAGTAGGCCACCTGGCCCACTGAGCCTGCTCCACCATTCAATAAGATCATGGCTGATCTGATTACGGCGTTAACTCCATTCTTTGCCTTCCCACCAACACCACCAGCACCCCACCCCCAAACCCCACATAACCTTTGATTCCCTTGTCAATCAAAAATCTGCCTATTCGCCCGCCCACCAGCTGTAAGGTTGGACGGGAAGCGAAAATTTCACTGTCATTAATTGATCAGTGGGCTTATCAGCCCTCTTCATTGTCAGTGGGCGTGCTGCCGACTCCTTCACAATCGCACCGACCTAAATATCGCATAAGTGCATGACGATGTCGGGACACTCGCCCAACACCGTCGTACTCTATTTCACGCTTGTACATGTCAAGCGCATACCGAGCTGAAAATCCTGACCAATATTTCAAGTCCAACTGTTGGCCTTGCCAACGATGTCCACATCCCATGAAAGAATAAAGAACTCTAAGAAAGCTGTGTGAGGCCACATTGAGAGGATTGGGTTTTAGTTGCCACATTATAGAAAGATTACTAAATATTATATATGATCATATATAATTATATTAAAACTATATAAAGGTTATTAAAGTTATTAAACCATAAGAAAGAAGTGTGAGGCCACATTAACAGGATAGGTCACAGTTTTGGCTGTCATACGATCTAAATTTCATAAATATTATATGTAATTATATGAGGATAATCTCTATCTCTACAGAAAGGTGATTAAGGCTGTGTATATTGAGCTAACATCCACCCTCAGTGCTGTAAGGTGAATCACTCCAGGCTCCTTGATCAGTTTACTGGGGTCGGTGATGGAGTTCAGGAGGGGGAGGCCCGGCTGGAAGATATCCCAGGGCAGGGCTCACAGCTGGTTCCTGGACACAGAGAGGCTGCTGAGGCAGGGGCAGCAGCCGAGGCTAGGAGGGGGGCAGCTGGCTCATGTGTTTTGTGCTCAAAGTCAGGCGGCTGAGCTGCTCCAGGAGCCCAGGCTGTGGGGCCGGGAGCTGAGCTCATTCACGACACATGGAAGGTCTGCAGGGCCTGCAGGTGGCCCAGCTCAGTGGGGAGGCTGGTCAGCCAGTTTGACCTGGGCACCAGGCTCCAGAGCAGACTCAGGTCGCAGAGGTCAGACGGCAGCTTCAGGTGGTTGACCGGTGGCAGCTGGTGCAGCCCGGGGTCTAGGCTGCCCTCCTGGACGCAATTCTCCACCTCCGGGTCCCACTGAGCCAGCTCCCGCCGCCGCTTGGACAGAGCCAGCCAGACCATCGGCCACATCGCCCTGGCTACCGCTGCCATCACAACCGGATATGGCGCTGCAGAATGGATGGCCAATCAGCAAAAGAGAGTTTACCACCCAGCGATGCTCAGCAGGGCAACGGGTCAAAATGCATATGCCTAAAGGCCCAAATACCTCTAAACCTTGCAGCTGGCAGGTTCAGGATTTGAAGGTCCCCTGTCCTCCGCCTGAATACTGTCATTACATTAGTGCAAGTTGGGCAAGCTGTGTAGACCAAAGGAATCAGCCTGACAGTGCCCTGATCATGCCCTCTATTGCCTGGCAGAACTCAGTCAGATCCAAGCACCTGTGTGAAAGCCCCATGCCTGTTTGGCATGAGGGGTCGGGGAGCCCTACTGGTGAACCTACTGGTGCTGCAAGGGATGATGCAGGGATGGAATGGCAGGGATGAAACCGTCCATGGGCTTCATAATGACTCTCTAGTTTATTACTGGAAGGTAAGCATGGCAGGGACCTGTTCATTCATCTATCTATCCAACGTTTCTGCAGAGATGAGCATGAGTGCATCATGGATGGAGCAGCCAATGTAGCGTTCATCCTGGCAATCAGACAATTAAGAAGGAAGAGAAGAAGGGCCTGTCATCGGCAGGCTGGACAAAGGGAAGAGCCTCACCCTGATGAACAAGGGCCAGCAGGTCCCCCTCAACACCCAGAAGCTGAGGCTCACAGATCCAGTGAGCGGAGGTGTTTTGCACGACCAGGAGACATTTCTCATACCTCCAGATGAGCGATAGACAGTGCCATCAATGCCTTCACATGTCTAGGGATGTGGTGGCTCACACCTGCCACATTCTCCAGGAGGAGTTGATGCTGCACGAACTGGGAGACCATCCATTGCTAATGGCTCTCAAAGTGACCGCTGCTTTGAACTTCTTTGCGAGTGGTTCTGTCCAGGGCTCCAGGGGGACCTCTGCGGGATTTCTCAAGTATCTGCTCGCAAATGTATCCAAAAGGTCACTCACACCCTATTTAGCAAGGCTCACAATTACATTCATTTCTCCCTAGATGAAGCCAGCCAGGCTGCCAGAGATCTCGGCTTTGTTGCAATCCCTGGATTCACACGGGTGCAGGGCGACATCAGCTGCGCTCATGTGGCTTTAAGAGCTCCCTGCCAGCAGCCACTCCGACAGGAGTGTGCAGCTGGTGTGCAGCTGGTCTGCAATCACCACAAGCAGATTATTCAGGTATGTGTGAGTTACCCTGGGAGCTCCCACAACTCGATCATCTTGAGTCACTAGCAGCTGACACGGATCTTCGAGGGTCCTCAGTACTTCCAGGGCTGGCTCCTCAGCGACAAAGGCTGCCCACAAAAGATATAGCTGATGATGCCAGTTCAGCGGTCACAAAGTGCAACACACTCCTTGCCAGCGCAGACCACTGGCATTTTGAAGATGCATTTCTGCTGTCTGGCCAGGTCAGGTGGCACTCTCCTGTACACTCCCCAAGGGGTTTCACGCACCATCATGACTTGCTGCATCCTACACAACCTGGCTCTCCTGAGGAGGCAGAATGAGAGATGGAGGAGCTGCACATCTTCGATGATGAGGACATTGAGACGGTTGAGTTCAATGAGGGCAAGGAAGCTGTGCCTCCAGAGGAAGAATCCATAGCATGGGCCAGATGAGGCAGGTGTGAACATGAGATCCTTATAGCCACCAGGTTATAGGAGTGTTGCGGAAAACGGAGTAAACACTCAGACCCAGGAGGTTTGTCTTGGAAGCCTTTTAATATAATCATGATATCACGGAGAGCCCAGCAGCATACAATGGAGCTAGCCAGCACTCTGCCTAACACTTCTTTACACACATAGATATAGCAAAAGGTTCGTGACAGAAACTTGGGCAATTACAATAATTTCAAATGGCTTCAAAGGATAGCGATCAGTGTTAATGATTTAATGATTAGACAAGACAATGTCAATGGTTTAGCAATAGACAGGACAATGTCGATAGTTCAGCAAATAGATAGTGTTAATGGTTAATGGCCACTTAAAGATCACTTAAGGGACATTTCCCGCCCAGGCTCAATTCTTCCTCTCCTTAAGGCCCAGTGAGCTGCGAACCTCCCTCCCCCACCGGCTTATCCCCAAGACCTTGATTGTCCACCTTATGATCCCTCCAGGCCTTCCCTACCCAGGCCCCTGACACATTCTTTTTTCTTTGGTTCCCTGGACTTAGGCTCAGTAAGCTTCTTGCAGGTGCCTCTTCTGGCCGCTGAAGCGCTGTTCCTGGAGGGACTGATTGGCCTGAAGCTCTCCAAGGCAGGACTTCTTCCTGAGTGAGGGGCGGAAGTCCCACCTACCGCCAATCAATGCTCATTAGAGATTAGAATGGTTCTTGGTGTTGACGGGGTGTGTTCCCCACCAACTTTTTGTGTGGGGGGGTGGGCTGGTTCGGCCCCTGCTATCCTAAAAATTCTGGCCTATATGAACCTCTGAAGCAGGGCCTAGAGAAACTGCCCAACCACCAAGTTCTTAGAGCAAGAGGCTTCACTCATGTCGATACTGTGCAGAGAACGGTCAGGCACTGTAATGAGACTGTTTGAAACATCATAGACCTGAGGCAGGCAAAGCAACATCTGTGAGGAGGGGGGACATTTGAGACAATTGACTGACCATGGAACATACCATCAGATAGAAGAGGCAGACACTAAATGAGAATTTGATTGAAACAAATGACACTTACATGAGTGCGAATCATATACAGAGTGTGAACACCTGTGTCACCTTTGTACTCTTCATATTTCTTAATTTCTCACCTCCTATCACTTGTCAAGGTGTATCCCTGACATCCACAGTAGAGATGGAGGCACCCTGCTGATTGCCATGCCCTGTCTGTGATGACCCTGGTAGGCATCCTCAGGAGGACCAAGCCCCGAGAGCACCACTCTGCTTTCGGTCTCCTGCTGTGGGGCCTGGTGCACCCTCCTTGGCTTGTGCAGGTCCAGCTGATGAGATCGTAGGCAGAGGGGATCACAATCAGCTGGACACTCGCAAAGTCACCTGGGTGGATGGCTGCGGAGTGTCTGGCTGACGGTCCTCCTTCCTCTGGGTGTCCGAGGTCCCCTGTCTGACTCCTTGAGGAGAAGGTGCAGCCAAAGGGAGGTCAAGGTGCCCCATCCCCCACTTGCCTAGCAACTGATGGATCCCACCTGTGCCTAGAGCAATGGAATATAGGTCCTGTTACAGATCAGTTGCAATGCCCTGGACAAAGGTCTCCATGGCAGTTGCCATCCTAACAGTGTTGAACTCAGTGTGCTGGCATGTCGGCGCAATGACCTCACGGACAGACTCCTCCATGGTCTGTTGCAATATGTGGGCGGCATCTGACAACCCTGCCTGATGTTCCCGTGTCTGTTTTTGCAGACCCAACATCTGTGTTAGGGCCTAGTCCAGAGGCTTGCCACCTGACTCAGACTCAGCAGGAGCCTGGCCTCCCAACGTCTTCCAAGTGCCCATGCCCTTTGATGTCCCTACCATCTCCAACAAGAGAGGATCTAACCATTGCCCCTAACATTCAATAGCATTACTGTCACTGAATCTCCTACTCTCAACACCCTGGGGATTACCATTGACCAGAAACTGAACTGGCAAATATAAATACTGTGGCTACAAGAGCAGGTCAGAGGCTAAGGATCCTGCGTCAAGTAACTCACCTCCTGACTACCCAAAGCCTGTCCATCATCTGCAAGGCACAAGTCAAGAGTGTGGTGGAATACTCTCCACTTGCCTGAATGAGTGCAGCTCCCACAACTCCCAGGAAGATTGACACCACCCAGGATAAATCAGCCCGCTTGATTGGCACCACATCCACAAACATCCACGCGCATTGCAGGAATTAACCAACACTCCTTAGATAGCACCTTCCAAACCCATGATCACTACCACCTAGAAGGACAAGGGCGGCAGGTAGGCACAACCATGTGAAAGTTCCCTCAAGCCACTCACCATCCTGACTTGGAAATATATTGCCATTCCTTCACTGTTGCTGGGTCAAAATCCTGGAACTCCCTCCCTAACAGCACACTGGGTGTGCCTACAACACATGGTCTGCAGCGGTTCAAGAAGGCAGCTCACCACCACCTTCTCAAGGGTAACTAAGGATGGGCAATAAATCCTGATCCAGTCAGCGAAGCCCACATCCCTTGAATGAATATTTTTTAAAAATTCACTAAGGGCACACCTCTTTAAAATTGTCATTAAAAATGTTCTAATAATATTAGAGCTGTCATTCAAACACACTTCATACTGAAAAAAACTCTCATTCCAAAAAAACATTCACACAATGTAAACCCCTCAACTAGGCAATCTGTTGTGCACTTAACACATCAAAGATAGATAATTATTTAATAACCTCACAAAAATGTCAAATCAAAACGTGAACATGAACCACTGCTGAGATGTGGTTCATTTATTTTAGAACTCAGCCAAGCATTCACAATGAGCTCAGATCTCAAAACATATCCACTGTAATCTAAACAATGGAGTTAATTGAAACACAAATACTGCATACCTTTTTTCTTTCTAAGCTACACCAGATGTCTTATCAATCAAAGCAGCCCAGGGTAAAATGGGAACTCTTTTTTTCTAATTAAAAGCTGATAAAGATTTTTTCAATCTAAGATAATTATAGGCATATAAATTGCTTCAGATTATTACACTAGAGGTCCCAGGCAGTGTTTTCCCCAGCTTTGAATGCATAAGAACACTTTCCTAATATATGCTATTGCATCTCAGCACTTACACAATGCTGATGAATGCAATAGTAAACTTAACACCCACTGTTGAAATCTTTCGGTCCCAACGATGTCAAAGGGCATTTGAATGGCTTGCCGCATCCACTGAAGGGGAACCTGCCATGGCAGGGTCAGAAAATCCAGGCCATAGGAACATAGGAGCAGGAGTAAGCCTTTCAGCCCATTGAGCTTGCTCCACTATTCAATATGATCACAGCTGATCATCCACTTCAAAGCCTTTTCTCCACAGTATCCCTATATCCTGTTATATCATTGATATTTAAAAATCTGTCAATCTCTACTTTAAACAATGATTGAACTTCCACAGTTCTCTGGGGTAGAGAATTCCAAAGATTCACAACCCTCTGAGTAAAAAAAAATCTCCTTATTTCAGTCCTAAGTAGCTTCTCCCTTATTTTGAAATTGTGTCCCCTGGTTCTTGATTCCCCAACCAAGGGAAACATCTTACCTGTATCTACCCTGTCTATCCCTTTAAGTATTCTGTAGGTTTCAATGAGGTCACCTCTCAGTCTCTGAAACTTGAGAGAATACAGACCCAGTTTCCCCAACCTCTCTTCATGGTACAGTCCTGCCTTCCCGGGAACAAGTCTGGTGAACCTTCGCTGTACTCTCCATATGGCAATAATATCCTTCCTAAGGTAAGGGGACCAAAAGCACACACAGTACTCCAAGTGCTGTCTAACCAAGCTTCTATACAATTGGAGTAAGTCTTCATTACTCCTGTACTCAAATACTCTTGCAAACATTCCATTAGCCTTCCTAATTCCTACTGCACCTTCATGTTAGCTTTCACTGACTTATTGATGAGGACACCTGGTCCCTTTTGTACATCTACACTTTCTAATCTCTCACTATTTAAGAAATATTCTGCACATCTGTTCTTCCTACCAAAGAGGATAACCTCACATTTTCCCACATTATATACCATCTGCCATGTTCTTGTCCACTCACAAATCTTTAAGCCACTTTGCATCTTCCCCACAATACACATTCCCACTTAGCTTTGTGTCATCTGCAAACTTGGAAATATTACATTTGGTCCCCACATCCAAATCATTGGTTTATATTGTGAACAGCTGGGGCCCAAGTACTGATCCTTGCGGTACCCCACTAGTCAAAGCCTGTCAATGCGAGAGTGACCCGTTTATTCCTACTCTTTGTTTTCTGCTTGTTAACCAATCCTTTATCCATGCAAGTATATTGCCTCCTATCCCATGTGCTTTAATTATGTTAACCAACCTCCTTTGGGGGACTTTATCAAAAGCCTTCTGAAAATCCACCTACTCCCCTTTATGAATTCAGTTAGTACCAGCCTCAAAAAACTCCAACAAGTTGTCAAACATCGTTTCCCATTCGGAAATAACATGCTGACTATGCCCAATCAGATCATCATTATCTTAGTGTCCTGTTATCACATCCTTTATAATAGATTCTAGCATTTTCCCTACTACTGATGTATGGTTAACAGGTCCATAGTTCCCTATTTTCTCTCTACCCCCTTCTTAAATCATGGGGTGACATTTGCTACCTTCCAATCGGCAGGAACCATTCCAGAACCTATAGAGTTTTGGAAGATGATCATCAATGCATCCATTATCTCTATAGCTGCCTCTTTCAATACTCTGGGATGTAGATGCTCGGGTTCCGGAGACTGATCAACCTTCAGTCCCACTAATTTCCCCAATGTAACCTTCATACTGATACTAATTTCCTTCAATTCCTCATTCTCCCACATTTCTTGGATCACTAAATCTGGAAGATTCCTTGTATCTTCCTCAATAAAGACAAACACAAAATAATCATTTAGTTTCTCTGCCAGTTCTCTATTCCCCATTATAAATTCTCCTGACTCTGCCTGTAATGGACCCACATTTGTCGGAACCAAATGCTTCCTTTTTACATGCCTAAAGAAGTTTTTACAATCCATTTTTATGTTTTTTGCTAGTTTACATTCATATTCTTTTGCTGCATTCTAAAATCCTCCCAATATTCAGCTTTACTACTATTCCTAGCAACTTTATAGGCCTTTCCTTTTAATCTTATACAATCCTTAACTTTCTTTGTTAGCTACGGCTGACTGACTTTACTTTTTAGGTTTTTGTGCCTTTAAAGAATACATGCTTGATGTAAACTACATAATAATTCTTTAAAGACCATCCGTTGCCTATGTACCCATCATACCTTTTAATGTATTTTCCCAATCCACCTCAGCCAATTTGTCCCTCATATCATCATAATTTCTATTGTTCAAATTTAACACCCTGGCTTCAGATTGAACTACTTCACTTTCAGAGTGTAAAATTCTATCATATTGTGTTCACTCATCCCTCAAGGTTCTTTTACAACAAGATTATTAATTAGCCCTTTTTGTTACACAATACTAGATCTAAAATAGCCTGTTGTCTAGTCAGTGCCTCAATATACTGCTCTAGAAAACCATACCTAACACACTCCAGAAACTCGCCCTCCATGGCATTAGTATTCATTAGGTTTACCCAGTCCACATGCTTATTGAAGTCACCCATGATTACTATATTACCCACGCTCATGCTTTGCTAATCTCCTGATTAATACCATGCCCATGCTAGCACTAATGTTTAGTGGCCTATAAACAACTCCTACCAACGTTTGCTGCCCCTGCTGTTGCTTAGCTCCATCCAAACAGATTCCACATTTTGTTCGTCTGATCTGAGATTCTCCCTTACTAAAGTACAGATCCCATCCTTATTATCAGCGCAACACCACCTCTTTTTCCTTTTTGCCTGTCCTTCCTAAATGTGGAATACCCTTGAATATTCAGTTCCCAGTCTTGGTTACCCTGTAGCTACATTTCTGTAATGACAATTAGATCATACCCATTTACCTTTATTTGTGCCTTTAAATCATCTACCTTGTTGCGAATGCTATGTGCATTCAGGTAGAGTACCCTTATCTTTGTCTTTTTAACATTATTCCACATTCTAAGCCTAGTTGATGCTCACCTTCGTTTTGCCCGCCTTCTAATTTCACTTGCCACTTTTCTATTTCCTGTTACCAGCTTTACTTCCTTCCAGTCTAAGCTACCCCTCAGGTTCCCAACCCCCCGACAAGCTGGTTTAAACCCTTCCCAACAGTACTAGCAAATCTCCCTGCAAGGATATTAGTCCTGGCCCTCTAAAAGTGTAACCTGTCCATCTTGTCCAGGTCCCACCTGCCCCAGCACCAGTCCCAATGCTTCAGAAACCTGATGCCCTCCATCCTGCACCAACTCTCCAGCCATATGTTCAATCGCTTAATCCTATCATTCCTATGCTCACTAGCACATGGCACTGGGAGTAAACCTGAGATCACTGCTCTTGAGGTCCTGCTTTTTAATTTTCTTCCTAACTCCCTAAAATCTGCTTTCAGGACCTCATCCCTCTCCCTACCTATGTCATTGGTACCAATGCGGACCACGACCTCGGGCTGTTCACTCTGCTCCAGAAGAATGCCCTGCAAATGTTCCTGGACATCCTTGACCCTGGCACCAGGTAGGTAACACATCATCCTGGAGTCACGTCTGTCTGATCCACTGACAATCGAATCCCCATCACTATTGTTTTTCCACTTTCCTTCCTCCCCTCCTGTGTAGCTTAGCCACATAGGGGAGGCAGTGGCATAGTGGTATTGTCACTGGGCTAGCATTCTAAAGACCAAGGGTAATCCTTTGGGGACCTGGGTTCAAATCCCATCCATGGCAGATGGTGAGATTTGAATTCAATAAAAATCTGGAATTAAAAGTATGATGATAATGAAACCATTGTTGTAAAAAGTTTGCTAATATCCTTTACCCTGTCTGGCCTACATGTAACTTATTTTTCCCCTGAACAAGGGAAAGAGAAAGAAATGCTGACCTAACCAACAAAGCCCACATCCAATGAATAAAAAACACAGCCAGAGCCTTGGCTGCAATCCATTGAGGTACCCTTGTCCTCAGCAGTAATCAAAATGGAAAACTGATTAGCTAGCAAGATATACTCAGGGGACCCCTGCACTACCTGCCTGGTTGCCACCCATTCCCTCTCTGTCTGCACACTCCTAATCTTCTGTGTGACCACCTCCCTAAATGTGCTATCCATGTAGTTCACAGCCTTGCTAATGCACTACAGTGACTCTAGTGCCACTTGAGATCCTAAACACAGAGCTCAGGCTTCTGCAGCCAGTGATACTTCCTGCAGATGTGTTTGTCTAGGACACATGACATGTCCATGACTTCCCACATTCCAGGGGATGTGCATTCCACTTGGGTGAGCTGTTCATCTAACTTATCATACTTACAAGTTACAAATAAAAGTTGTTGGTTCTGACAAAACTAAAATGGATTTCTAATATTTCATAGAGTATACCATTCCCAGGATCTTTGTTGAATTAAAGATTTAATGGTTTGTGACCAACACGGCAATTTGCCTTGATCCGATTCCTGGAAAAGGGATTTTGAACTAACATTCACAGCTCTGCTCAAACAGGTAAACAACCAACTGTCTTGACTCCACAGCACTCATTCATAACAAAGGCTGCATCTAAATACAGAAACAAAAATAACTTTTTTTTGCATTTCAAAGCTTGTCAATGAAAGAATTCCAGAAGCCGTTGTATTTTTGTTCCCCAATTGGGACTGGGGTTCCTCCATGGTTCACGACTCATCTGAGGGGCTGGGAACCACCTCTACTAACAGAAGGCACCTGACTCCATTAAAGTGGGGGGATGATGCTGGTTTAAACTGGCCACCCTCACAATGGAGCCATCAACGGTGGAAGTGCTCCATAAAGGTAGGCTACTGGAATGGGGGCGAGAATTGCTTAAAATGAGAATGGGGGTACAAATCCCAGAATCAGGACCTACTTAGAACTTTTAAAGGGCTCCCCAGTCGGCCTGATTTGACAAAAATCTGGGCCTAAATGTCAGCTACCAGATTCAGAACCACTCCCCTGTCTCTAATAGTTTAAGTTGTAAGCTATTTTCTTTGCAATGGTTTTGGCATCGGCACTAAACTTCATGTCACCATTGAATGAGTGCACAGTGCCCTGAGCTTGTGTTTAAATCCCTTTGCGATCTTGTCCCTCCATGCCAGTCCGTACAATCCATGGGCTCTGGGAATTTCAGTTCCCCTTTTCTGGCATCTTGTGCATTCCTGTACTCGTTGGCTTGGTTTTGTTCTCAGCTGCCCAAGCACCACATTTTGGAATTCCATCCCCAAGCCCCTTTGCATTTCAATCATCACCACCCCTCCTGCTTTAAGAACCTCCTTGAAATTCATCTCTTTGATCAAGATTTTGTTCTGACTCCATTATCTCCTTCTTCAGCTTAGTGTCCATTTTTCCTTTGGCCTCTGTGATTGACTTTTAGACATTTTAGTTTGTCAATGGCAAGTTACAAATTTCATGGAATATAATCCTTCCAGAATCTTTGCTGAATTAAAGATTTAGTGGTTTGTGACCAACATGCTATTTTGTATGACTTGATCCAATTCCTGGAAAAGAGATTTTGAATGACCATTCACAGTCAGCATCATAGCTCTGCTCAAACAGGTAAACAAGCAACTGTCTTGAGTCCACAGCACTCACTCTTAACAAGGACAGCAGAGCATGTTAATACAGGTCAGCCAGGCAGTAAAATTGGCAATATATATTCCACTCTTGCCTCAATTCTGCATCTTCAGTCCTGCAGTGAGCATATAATAGGAGATTTATATTTTATTAATAGAATTTGGTTTGTAAAGGAGACTAACATTGTTCTTTATTTAATTAAATGTCATGTTTAATTCTATGCACTGAAATGCAGCAAATATATTAAGTAGACAATCATAAACTTTCATTAAAAAAAATAATGAATTCATAATTGTGTCAAATATAGTGATTGACATTGAAAAAATAACCAAGTGACTATATTTCAGCAAACTTTTCCAGTTGTCAGCACTTCTTGCATTGCTAACCTCCCCTATCACTGTAAATGGGGCAGATTTTGAATGGTAAATCTTTATCACTAGGGCTGAACAAGGGCTGTAAATTGGAGGAATGGAAGGATTAACACCTTGATGAAAATGCATGTGCTAGGAGCTCAAACTTACTGCAGTTGAAGTTAGAGTTTATGCTTTACTTCGTTTCAGAGATTTTATACAAAATTATTACTTTTATTTTGACTGCTCCTCGAAATTGGTTCTCTGGGGAGCAGCAGGGCAGGAATTCTCAAGCGTTTCTTATTCAGACAGGGATGCAGGAAGGTTCACAGATTACACAGAGAAAGCCATGGAATGCTTTGTGAAGGGCCAGTCTTTCTCTTTGGAGTTGAATTTCTGAGAGAATTCTCTATATTGTCCACTTAAGCTTAATGGAGGAACAATTGGTTTGCTGTCTCTGTGTCCAGTGGAGGCCTTTGCAAAATTCAGCCTCTAAACCTCAGTCAGCCCACTCAAAGCTGAATTACAGAGTTCTCCCCTTGAGTTATGAGTAGGCTATATGTGCAGAAAAAGTTCACCCAATGATCTTGGCCTACAGTATATCTGGCTCCTGCTGAAACACCTAACAGGAAAACAGGTGTAAAATGGCAGTCACTAGAGAAGGGGTAGTTTTGGATGTTCCCCTGTAAAACCTGCTCCCGTCTGAAAAAGCATGCTAGAGACAAGTTAACTTTCGAGATTCATCCCAATGAATCAAGGACTTCAATCATGTGGAGAGACTAGAGAGGCTAGTCTCCTCAGAACAGGTAAGGTTTAGGGTGTTAATGGTTGGTTGATTATGTTGTTAAATATATACAGGTGATGGGCATTGTTTGGTTGAAGACATAGAGCATAGAGCACATATAAGGAGAGTCAGCTGGGGCACAGGATTGGCAGTAAGGAGGCAGAGATTGATAATGCTGCATCCAGTGGATATAACCTACTATCAAGGAGAAATATTGATACCTTGTTTCACATTTCACCATCTGGCTAGGATCCATTTAGCATGGTACCAGAGGATGATTGCCTAAATGTGAAAATCAGAACAAAGAAACATTTTCAGGCAGAAGATTATAAGCTGAGTTACTTTTGTGGGAATGAAAGGTATAAAGTGTCGGGGTATGATTACCCACTGTTGTTCTCTGAATTTGAGCCTTATGAACAGTGGTAAAAGAGGGTCAGAAGATTGCAGAAATTCTATTCAGACATTCCTAGTTCAGTCTTGCTTTCAAATTGTTGGATAGTGCTAAAGTGTTGCACACGGACCGGATCCTAGTCTTAACTGGAGTTAAATTCTCGGAAAGAGACAGGATCAGATGTCTGAGACTTAAAAAAATGTCCTTAGGAAGCAATCATTTCTAGCAGCATTCATCTCACAAATGAGACATTTGGCAGTGTCATAGAAGATGGAGGAATGAAAGATCGTGGCCTTTTGAGACTGTTCAGGTATGGGTGCATGCTGCCAGCCTGGCACTAGGGCTGTGATCCCCAACCTGCCATCCAACAGCTTGACCAGGGGAGGGGGTAAAACCCCCAAGTGGAATGGCTGGCTCTGGCTGCTGCCCTCAGGGGTCTGCCTTGGGGAGGGAGGAGTCTCCGGCTGGAGAGAGAATGGGGAGAACCAGAGGAGACACCGGTAACTTGAGAGGATAGGACAGGGAAAGAGGGAGAATCAGAGCCAGAGAGAGGATTTGAGCAGCAGGAGGAGGCAGCTGGATTTGACAGAGGGACATGGACAGCTGAGCAAAAGCAGATTGCAGCCCCCCCAGATTCAAGGTGATCAAAGTGGACAATTCATCTTCAGATGAAAGAAGTTAGGAGAAAAGTCCAAAAAATTCTTCAAGTGAACTTATCCCCTGTGATGAAAATCAGACCACTATCCTACCCTCATTACTAGGACACTGGACAAGCTCTACACAACATCCATGCAAAATAGGCATCTCATTAAAACAAGACTCCCGTGTGTCTTTTTATACAGTATAGACTTTTTAAAATGCACCTGTTCTGATTTTTAATCTCCAGTGCCTCTTAATTGGATCAGGTGGAATTTTTGACCAACCTATAAAAGAAAACCTTCCAAATTATTTTGGATATTGATTTTTTTTCCCATCCTCTTCTCCCCAAACCCTCCACTGTTAATCCGTCTCCATGGGATACACCTGCTTTTTATGTTGTTGTGCAATATGAGATGTGACTTGAATCTCTGTCCAAAAGTCCTGATTGACGACTTAATGGATTTGCTCCTTCAGAGAGCTGATGCAGACACAATGGGCTGAATGGCTTACTCCTGTGCTGTTACCATTCTGTGATTCTGTGAATAGAATAGAAGAGTCACAGACAAAAGAAATGAGGATGGAGACCTTTTTGGAAAATCTGACCGACAACAAGAATGGAGTAATAATAACAGAATAAAGAAATCCAGGGACACCCAAGGATTATTAACAGATGTTTCAGATTTGATTCATGGCACTGTTATGATCCCCAGCTGAGGTTACCGCTGGACAAGCCTGATCCCAGGGTGGAGCCCAGCTTCATAAATCCTAACTTTCATTTGTTTGTTTAGATAAGTGGAGAGCAGTGACTGAACAGAGACACAGGGGTCAGCTGATGAACTTCTAACAAAAGCATAAAATATGTATTCAGAAAGAAAAGATGAACTATATTATAATACTCCTTCACCCACAACTATACCTTTACGGATATGTACAGATTTGTAAGGATAACACAAGTTACAAAAGCTAACTTATACCCCAATGTTCACAATAACTACACAGTCATGTAAACCAATAGGCAACCTGTGGTCAGGCACACCACACTCTGAAACCAAATGACAGATGCCACCTCAACCAGATTCTATAGATCTCTCAACAACTCCCCTCAGATGCTTGTCACACCATGAGCTAACCAGTCTCATTGAACTCCATCTTTCACACTAGTGTTTCCAATCTCTACTTTTGAAGGACTCGCTTTGGGATCTTTTCCAAACCGATACTTTCTCTCAGGCACCTTCCGCAAGAGTTCACCTCCTGGTTTTAAACTCTCCTTCTAATGTTCATCTCCCCTGCATCACCACATGCATTCAAGCTTTCTTCCGCTCACTTTCTCTCACTGACTCAGCCATCAATAGTACACCACTGCCTTCACAAACTGTAGCAAAGAATTACAGACCTTTTGCCATCTCTTTGGACCCACTTGCCTCATGCAAGCTATTCTTGCTTTAAATCTGCTCTCTGTAGCTTTTGTCTCTTTAAATCTGAAGCTTGGAGCCTTTCTTTTTGCCCCTCACTAATAACTTCACTTAACAGGACCTTTTCCGTCCTTCCTTTGACTAGAATGTCTGTTTGAGACTTTCTCCTGTTCCACTCCCATAGATTTTGGGGCCTTTCCTTTAGCTTGGGACTGTCTACCTGCCCCTTCTATGTGGCCTCTATTTGGCAGCTGTCTTCAAACTGAACTCAAGGCTGCTGTTTCTTTAGTTTTGCTGTGTGTGTCTGTGGCAGACACTCTGTGTGTCTGCCTCTCTGGATCCCTGATGCTAGGCAACAGCCCAGTTTCTCTACTCTTGTTTGTTTAACTTAGCTTCCATAACCGAGAACACTCATTAGAAATGCAGGCACCTTTTAAAGTGGAACTAAAACACAATTTGATCTTTCTTAACACAGATACAGAAATACAAATCAAACTTAAACATTAAAGCTAAAACTCATTCCTAACGCCCACAAATACAAACATTGTTTAGTTAAACAGCCTCTTTTTCCTAACACACATTCTTGGGAATGTAGGATGATCAATAAAAAAGTCGCATTTTTGCAGAGTGAAAATTTTTCAAAGAAAAGTGTTTTTAAAATCAACTAAAGAAGTGAGTGATGTAGAGGCAATCTGTGGAAATTAAACAAATGTGTTTATGGGCTGAATGATGTGTCGGAGGTATGGTATTTCTCAGCTAGGTCTGTGTTACTGAAAGTAGGTTGTATTCATTTGAAAGTAGATCCAGCAATGTTCTACTGGTATTACAAAGAGAAACTCACAGGCATCTTTATGATGCATGTCGATGATTTTCCGTGGTGCGGTTCTGCAAAACTTGAACAATTTGTTACAGGTAAGATATAAGGGGAATTTAAGATTGTAGGTCAAGCTTTGGGGCCCTTTAAATATATGGGCTTAGACATTAAGCAGAATTGATAAGGAGTAACCTTGAATCAATGATCATATCTAGAAAGTGTTAATATTATCCCAATAAATCGAGCCAGGTCCTCACAGACAGATGATCTTGCATCCAAAGAAGAGACAGGGCAGTTAAGATTTGGTTGGACAGTTAAACTGGCTATGCACTCAGACAAGACCCAGTGCCGTTTATGGCGTATTACAACTTAGTATGATGATGAAACATGTTACCGAGGAGGTTCTGAGGCCAAATAAAACACTAAAGAAATGAAATTCAAAGAAATGCATGCTCAAGTTTCCAGCCTTGGGTGACTTGAAAGATATAAAGTTAATGATGCTTTTTAATGATGCTTCCCTTGCCAATCTCCTGGAATGGCATTCAAGTACAGCTGGTTTATTATATTCTTGGTGGATGAAAATGAAAATAGTTTCCTCTTGACCTAGAAAGCCAAGAAAATGAAAAGGATTGTTAAAAGTATCTTAGCTGCAGAAACACTGGTGCTAGTGGAAGCGATGGATATGGGATTGTACTTATCTCACATTCTGAAAGAAATCCTATACAAGGGGCATTCTGAGAAGTTTGCCCATTGAATGCAATGTAAATAGCCATTCTCTATTGGATAATGTTCACTCGACAAGGGGTGACACTGAGAAAAGGCTGAGGATTCATCTTGCTAGTAGAAGGGAAATGTTGAAGAGAAAAGAGATCTCTAAAACAAAATGGGTTACCAATTATCAGGCTGTTTTACAAAGATAAAACTGCAGACTGTTCCCTCAGGTCTCCAGAACACACATCTTCCCCAGCAGGGAGTTTTCTCCTCCTGTTGGGGAAAAGTGTATCTGTCCAGTTGATCAAAACCCCCAGCAGCAGATCAAACTGGATGCAGCCTCAGATTCCACAGCGAGAGTCCTTCCTCCATTGCTTCTAACTCCAAACCCCTGCAAATTGTATCTTTAGATTTGCCTCTACATGCTGGAGCTGATATCACGTCATGAAGGTCCTCGCATCCACTGCCACACAACTAATGCTGAACCTGGAAGTAAAATGATCATGAGGCACATGAATGAAACATTCAGCGCTGAAGTTACCTATGGGTTTCCTGAGCAATATTGAATCTCTCCATTGCCGGCGAGCTGCATTTCCAAATATAACTACAAGATAGAATATTGTATAATTGATTCTTTTGTTGGTATTCAATCTTAATCTCTATTAGGATAGTGGGTAATATGGCAGGTAAGCAGTTTGACATGGGTAAATATGTGTCATGCAAGATGGATAGTCTGGGAAAGCTAAAAGCTTTACAGCTGTGTTCCCATCCAGTTGGTCAAAACTATAAGTTTAAAATAGTTAATTATGAGGAGGCTTATAATGGAACTGAAGTAGAGGGGAAAAGTTTTAAGAAAATAAGATTAATTAATAATAAATAAATAGGAAAGGATAAGGCCTCCTGTCTAACAGTTTAGTGCTAGACTGGCCAGGTAATACTGCAAAACCAGGCAAATCTAGCTTAGGTCACATTAAGAGTGCCTGGTGTTAGGGTTAAACTATACCTTCTGATCAAAGTTGTTTTGTGATAAAGGTATAAGTGTAATACACAATATAATTTCAGCCATGCATATCGGATCAGGAAAAACCAAGATTAGTGATGCTTTTGGACCCTGATGGAACTTCATAGAGTGTTAAATCCATTTGCTCCATCTCTCACTGTGGAATCTGAGGTTGCATCCAGTTAGATCTGCTGCTGGGGGTTATGATGAACTGGACAGATACACTTTTCCCCAACAGTAGGATTAGTCCCACCCCACATAGCTCTGTATTTTCTTTCCTTTCAACCACTTGCCCAATCATTGCTGTTGAATCTACTTTCACTACACTTTCAGGCAATGCATTCCAGATGACAACAATTCACTGCATTAGAAAAATGTCTCCTCATCTTCCCTTTATATGTGCTCTTAGTCCTTAATCAAACAATGTCCATCACCCGTGTATTTTAACAACATAATCAACCAACCATTCACAGATTCCCCTTTCTTTCTTTCGACAGAGAAAGGCTATAACATACTTGAATAATTACAATGCAATCAAAGAAAAAAATGCTTTTCCATATTACTTAGTGCTCATCAGCTCATCATAACATGAGGTGTCCCTCTCCTAGGACACCCAACAATTTCTTGGAGATAACATTCCTCTTTGTAAAATATCCAGCACCATCCAGTCTTGTGGAGTGTGCCTTTCTAAATGAAATTTTCAATTTAATATTACTAGCTTGTCCAGGAGGTTTTATGCGGTGGACATCTATCTGCAAAAGACTTGGTTGAGGTTGACTAAAACCAATTCAAACATGGCCAGTGGGATTTCATTAGTATATTATCACTTGTAACATTTACCTTTGAAAGTCTGCTCATGAACTAATTTATTTCCCATTTATAAGGGTGAAGAAACATGATGCTTCAGCAATTGCAATCTTATTGAACATATAATCCTAAAGCAATGCTGAAATGTCACTGCACAGCAGTAAATGTTAAATTATATTTTCTGCAATATTTTGTGTAGTGCGTGTGCAATTTGACCTCCAGGATTTAATTTCAAGTTCTTTAACCACTATATTGTGGATGGAGAACATTCACAATATATTGCTTTACAAATTCAAATTGTGATTAGCCAATGCCAAAAGAGGACAACCAGCCAGAGCCGCAAGAGGATGAATGATCTCCTCCATTCTGCCAGGGTAAGTCACTCTTCTCATCACTCTCAACTCACACACTCACAAACCCATCACACATTCTCAGGGCCCTCACTCACTGGCCAGTTCAAGGGACATCACCATTCACTCTCTCACGCTCACTGTCATTTTCCTCATGCCGTCCATGGCACCACTCACCACCCACACAGGCCAGGCATACATATCATCTGGCCTGGCAGGCATCCTACTTACACTCTCTCCATCTCTATACATGCAAGACAAGTTGGCACAAAACAAGAGGGAGAGGTCGCAGACTGATGGAGGTATGCCTGAAATCAAGGTCCTCACGGACTTTGAAAACAAGGCTGGCTGGCAAGGATCTGGATCAGTCCTATACTGGAGGTGAGGTCAGTGCTGCTCTACCAAGTGAGGATCCAGCAGTCCAACATCCATCAGGCAGCCATGCTGGGAGTGATGTGTCCTCTTTCACAGGCTACTGCAATGCACTAATTATCTCTCCTTGCTTTCACAGGTGCATATGGAAAAATGCCTACAGAGTCCCTGACACAGGGCAACCAGTCAAGCCCAAAGAAACCTCGGAAGAGGAATCTGGAGGCACCCTCCCTGAAGTCCCATCACAGTGCTCACCCACACCCTCCACCAGCACAGAGACACACACCTCGGTGGGACCTAGCTTTAGAGTAGACTCTGGATCATAATCTGGTGAGCACATTGCACTGTCTGATCCACAGCAGGTGGAGGCAGGGACTTCCCAGGAGGCAGGGAGGACTGCTGGAGGCCAGGAATTTGCTGAATCTGAGTCAGATGATGATCCTCTGGGCTCGGTCATGTCACAGTTGTTGGAGCTGCAAAGGCAAGCTCGGGAACATTAGGAAGGGATGTCCGCTGCACTCCTCAGATTGCAAGGCATGATGGAGGAGTCTGTCCGCCTTCTGTCTGAGGTGATAGCGCTGGCATTGCAATGCACCAAGTTCAACAATGGTAGGATGGCGGCTGTCATGGAGACCTAGATCCAGGACGTCGCTCCTGTCCTGCTGCATGGGCTTAACTCCATCGCTGATGCCATAGTTGGCCTCTAACAGTGTGTATGCGAGAGAGGTGCCGGGAAGCTGGATCTCCACTTGAGCTACCCCTGCTCCTTGAGGAGTCAACCTGGGGCCCTCGGGCACTCATAGGGAAGGGGATCAGCCAGTGCAGATTCCGGGCCCATCCATCCAGGTGACTCCGGGAGTGTCCGTCCCATCTGATTTCCCTCTTCCTGTGACCCCAGAAACTCCAGTCCCACAGGCTGAGTCGAGGTCTCAGCCCTCCAGATGAGGCCCGCCAAGGTCATCACAGACAGGGCATTGCAGTCAGCAGGCTGCCTCCCCCTCCGTTGTGGATGTCCGGGGAGCACCAAGACATAGTGGCAGGGTTAAGAAGAATTAATTGCACAGCCTGGGTACGGGTGTTAATAATTTGTACATAATGTTCACTATTGTAAATAAACTCCCATGAGTGTCTCCCTGCCTATGGCTCCTTCTTCTGATGAGCAGTGTTCGTGTCACTCAGATGTGAATCCTTTCTGCACAAGATAAAGGCAAGTGTCCCAGTCCAGGGCCTCTTCCCGTACCTTGTGCAGCCTTCAGGCCAAAGTGATGGTCCAGCCTCACACTCCCTGGAGACATTACTGATGCCTGCACCTCAATGGTGCTGGTCATTGCTGCCAGAATGTAATGGGCAGGCACCACAGTGTTCCGTCATTCTCTCTGTGTGCTCTCAGCACCTTTAATGTGGGGCTGGCCCCCATCTCCTCAGCATCTGTGACCAGTGACACTGTGCTCCTGAAGGCCTGGTGCTGAAGCAGGACACAGGATCAGATGCTTTTCAAGTTCCATGGCCGCCTCTCTATGATATGACCCTGATCACAGAGTGCAAGCGACCTGCCCTTGGCCAGACAGGAGACAGACAATCTCAGAGACTATGTGAAGATCTATGGCGAGTCCTCACTGCATGTTTTCATCATCCTCCTGTAATCAAGTGACTATTTGGGCCTCCACTGTGTCCCCATGACAGGAGCCTTATCACAGAGGGTGTGCACGCTGCCATAAGCCAGACTGGAGTCAAACATTCACAGATGCAATGTGAGGATCTATGGGTCTCCTCACTGTATGTCATCATCATCGTCCACAAATCTAGCAGCTTTGAGGGCCTCCCAAGTGTGCCTACCTCATCTGGCCAGTGCGAGGGCCTCATTTCCGTCATCACCGCCTTTGAGGACCTTGGCACGCTCATCCCCGTCAGTGTCCTCCTCATCGGAGGAGACGTCCAGACCTGCATTTACTCCTCAGCTAGCTCCTCTCCCTGTTGCAGCGCCAGGTTCTGAAGGGTGCAGCAGGTGATGACAATGTGTGACACCCTCTGTGGACTGTATTGCAGGGCTCCACCAGACTGGTCCAGGCATTGGAACCTCATCTTCAGCATCCCGATGGTCTGCTCCACCAAGTTGTGAGTTGCAGCATGAGCCTCATTATAGCATCGCTCTGCTGCAGTCTGAGGCCGCCACATGGGTGTCATCAGCCACGGCCTCTGTGGGTAGCCCTTGTCCCCGAGGAGCCAATCGCTGCAGCTTCAGGGGACCCTGGAATAAGTCAGGAACTTGAAACCGACTGAGAACGTAGGACACGTGCACACTCCCTGGAAAATGTGCACAGACCTGCAGGATGTGTTCGTGGTGGTCGCACACCAGCTGCACATTCAATGAATGGAGGCTCTTGCGGTTAATGAGGTTGACCGCAGGTTGTGATGGAGACCTGAACATCACATGAGTGCAGTCAATCACACCCTGCATCTTTGGGAAAACCGAGATAAGGGTAATTCCAATCGCTCTGTCATCCCGACTCTCTTGTCCTGGGCAAAATGCACAAAGTTGAGTGCCATGGAGAAGATGGCATCCGTGACCTCATCGATATATTTGTGGGTGGAGGCTTGTATCCCACAGAGGTCACCTGCGGAGCCCTGAAAGGAGTCACTGGCGTGGAAATTGATCTCCGCTATCACTGTTACGGCCACTGGCAGTGGATGCCCTCTATGCCCCTGTGACGCCAAGTCCTGCAGCAGCTGGCAGATGTGACGGACCAGTTCCCTAGACATGCACAGTCTTCGGCGACACCTATTCTCAGTCATCTGCAGGAATGAAAGGCAATGTTTATAGTCCCTGGTTCTAGCTAGACGCTGACCAGCGATGGCTCACTGTGGCTCTTCAGCGGTGTGTGCAGGAGCCCCAGCTTCCCCTTCTCCCTGAAGATGCTGCTCCTCCCTCTGCCCAGCCAGGAGCCTCCATCACTCTCTCCTCCATTGCCTTCGCTCTCTGTAGGCCATCAGGCATACAGCCAGTTCACCAGGCTCCATGATCCTGATGTGCTCTTCCTGCAGGAATAAAGAGAGAGATGCATGGTTAACATAGAAGTACTAATAACCTGTCCCGGTTAAGTGTGAAAGCCCTTTAACACTTCCTGGATAGTTCTGGCTACCACTTGGATGGCCAGAGTTTAGTGCACTACATGGCTGCCCGAAACCCCACCCACCTCCCGCCCCACTCCACCTGACCGATTGGCAGCAGCTTTGCCCATTGGACTGCATGCTGTACTCTCAGCTCAGGCACAGACATTTTCCTAACCCACACTGCAAGGCTGCACTGTTAGCTTGAACCATGGGGGAGACTGGTCCAAACTGGGATGATGATATTGCAAGGGGCTGTGAGCACCTCCATCAGTGACTGCTCCATGGCCAGCTTTAGCAAGGAGATTGTACAACGTGTGCAGTCGTCCAACTGTTCTGCTGTCCACTAAAACATTCATGACTTTGCAGTCTGTGTTGGTGGGGAGGGAGTTGGGTGGTGTGAAAAGCTCTGGAGCAGTTGGTGGCACTTTGATGCTTCTGTGTTGCTTGAGTGGGCAGATAAGCTAGAGGCCCGACTCCAATCATATCAATGTGGCTGCACCTGAACTGTCTCAGTTGCAGAGGAATGGTCACTTTCTACAGATTTCCCTAATGCGTGTCCACTTCCCTCCCTACCCTACCCCCCCACCCTGAATATTTGTGCGCTACATTTAATGGCAGGGCTGCCCTTAACCCCAACCCTCCAAAGCCCCTCAAGCTGGAAGTCCAACAGGCAACCTGGCAGTGCTGCACATCGTTACTGTGTACTCATCTCAAAGTGCAGGCTGTCAAGTGCACACATTTTATGTGCTATTGTGAAACACATCGACGTACTTTCCCACTCAGCCCTCGGTGGGTTGAGCAGACAATTGCAAACTGGCTTCACGTTGTCCTGAAACCAATTGTACCATGTTGTCTGCTTATGCCACCAATCACACCCATCACCAGCAGGAACGGAAAATTCCGCCCTTTGTATCCTCCTTACTTTCTTTCTATCTATCTTTGTATCATTAGCAAATGTGGTTACAATACAGTCATTCCCTTCATCCAAGTCATTAATATAGACTGTAAATAGTTTAGGCCCAAGCACTGATCCCTGTGGCATGCGGGCATGAGAGTCTCTTGTGGAGTCTTACTTAGGTTTGGAGCCATACTCTAGATGTAACAGAAATGAGTGACAATGCCAAGTAATATGTTAAAACAACAATTTTACTGAATAATGAATAATGATAATTATGATTAGAATGAATAATAATAGCATATAACAGTTATAATTGATAATATAAAAAGTGTTTAATTCATAATATATAAAAATAAAAAGGTAGATTACTTTATGGAAAGGAGAAAACACCATAGGAAGAACATTTCCTATGGCAGGAGGGCTGCGTGCCGCCATCTTATGCAGGCAGGCCAGATAAGGAGGAGGGAGGGTGCATGAAAGAGCGCAGAAATCTCCCGGAGGCACAGAGCTGCCTCAGGGAGATTGAATGGATTATAAAGGCTTTTAATAAATAAAGTAAAAATGTATTTAAATATGTCCCCTCATGTGACAGTGTCATATGAGCCGGGACATGTTTGTGAAGTTTGGAAAATTTATTTAATTATTTTATAAAACCTTCAGGAAGTCTCATCCTGCCAGTGGATGAGGTTCCCTGAAAAACACAAAGGCCGCTTGGGCTCTTCGCTTGCCCACCAACCTTAAGGCTGGATGGGCAGCGGTGTTAATGACATTAATGACTTTCTTAATGGCATTAATAGGTTGTTGACAGTTCGGCAGGAGCGCAGCCGACTCTGGTGCGCGTCCGTCAGATGAAATGTCGAAATGGCGCACGATGACTTAGGGACGCATACCCGACGTCTTCGCGCATCATTTACAGTGGGTGTGTCAGGCCCGTCCTCCCATGCCAACAGCAAAATACCAGAAGCAAAGAAGAAAGATTTTTTTGAAAATCCCAAACAATAACCCCAACTTAGTCTGCTCCACGACAGGAGCTTAAGTCGGTAAAGATCCCCTTTGATACAAACATTACCAAAGGCAGAATTTTCCCTGCCATAGTGGGCGGGCATGTGCCTGACCTGAATGAGAGTAAAATAGCGCATGATGACATCGGGTGAGCATCCTGACATCATTGCGCAATCTTGCGATATTTTGCTCGGTGGGAGCGCACGAGAGGCGGCAGCGCACCCGCTGACAATTAAACAGCATATTAAGGCCCTTAATCAATTAAGTAAATCGAATTTTTCACTGCCCATCCAACCGGTTGGTTGGCTGGCAGGCAAATGGACCAACCAGTCTTTGCATTTTTGGTGAAACCTCATCCACAGGTGGGATAAGGTATTGACCAGTGATAAAAAAGAAAACTTATAAAACTCATTTTTAACATGTCCCTGCTCATGCAACAGAGTCATATGAGGGTACATGTTTTCATTATCTTTTAATCCGTTATTTTTATTCTTCAAAACCTTCAGCTCCCTGAGGCAGCTCTGTGCCTCATGGAGCTTTCACTGCATGCACCCCCACGCATGCACGAACTTACGCACTCTTACGCGCGAACTTACCATGGCAGCGCTAAGGCTCCCAGCTCGTGTTTCATGCTGGCTGACCATTAAGTGAACAGCCAGCGTGAAATCGATTTCGGGGCCTGATCGTGGTGGCAGTTGGCTTCACGACCTCTCCCGAGCCCGCCTGCTGCGGTCACCTGACGAGGGCAAAATTCAGCCCCAAGTTTCTGAATAGCCTTTCCTGGGTGTGGACTCTTTGGCTAGTCACTCCGATGACCCTTCTTTTGTAGTCTGCAGTGGTTGGCTACTCTACCTCCACTCCAGTCCTGATCCTGGAAGCAGTGACCCTTTAAGCCAAATTTCTAGCTCCATTCCAGCCCTTCGAGGCCTTGTTCAGGCATCCTCAAAAGAAGTTTCGTAAACATAAATCCTTATCAATTCTCCTCACAGACATTGCAAGGCTTCATTGACTTTGCCATATTCAAGTTGCATGTTCTCTCCCATCTGCCACCAATCAGGTAGTATGCTCATCAATCAAACTCAGTATCCTGATTCCACACCTTACATGGGGAGTTGACCTTCCCATGTAAGCCTATTCATTTCCTGGCTTTTAGTTAAAGGTCATCAAAAGTAGTAAGAAAAAGGACTTCTAATAAATAAAATACAATTTTTATTTTAGCATTCTAGCTTAGAAAGGGAAAACAACGATATAGATCAAACACCAGTTCTTGGGAAAACATATCAAGACTGATTATTATTGAGTAATTAATCAAAGCACAATCACACCTGGGTTTAGATAAATATCTACAAAGTAAGATTCAATACAGGTTCACTTAAAAATCAAAAATGAAGCAAAAATAAAATTACAAACATTTGTGGTTGTGGCTGTAGGCCTACAATATCACCCCATCAGCTCTTACCTTGTGTACTAAACTTTATGTGGCACCTTATCAAATACATTCTGGAAATCCAAATACACTACATCTATTTGTTCCCCTTATCCATCATGGCTTGTTATATCCTCAAAGAACTCTGATAAATTTGTTAAACATGATTTCCTTTTCATAAAATCATGTGACTCTGCCTGATTGTATGATTGTATAATTTTCTACATACCCTGCCTTAACATCCTTAGCGTTTTCCCATTGATAGATGTTAGGCTTACTGGCCTATAGTTTCCTGCCTTCTCTCTCCCTCATTTCTTGAATAGTGTTATAATTTAGGTTTTACAATGCACTGAGAGCTTTACAGAATATAAGGAAGATTTTTTAAAAATTCATTCATAGGATGTGGGCTTCGCTAGCTGGGCCAGCATTTATTGTTCATCCCTAGTTTCCGTTGAGAAGGTGGTGGTGAGCTGCCTTCTTGAATCACTGCAGTCCATGTGGTGTAGGTACACCCACAGTGCTATTAGGGAAGGAGTTCCAGGATTTTGACCCAGTGACAGTGAAGGAATGGCGATATATTTCTAAACAGGTTGTTAGTGACTTGGGGGAAACTTTCAGGTGGTGGTGTTCCCAACTTTCTGCTACCCTTATCCTTTTAGATGGTAGTGGTGATGGGTTTGGAAGGCACTGTCTAAGGAGTCTTGACGAATTCCTGCAGTGTATCTTGGTAGACATCGCTGCCACTGTGCGTCAGTTCTGGAGGGAGTGAAGGTTTGTGGATGTGTTATCAATCAAGCGGGCTGCTTTGTCCTGAATTGTGTCAAACTTCTTGAATGTTGTTGGAGCTGCTCTCATCCAGGTAAGTGTGGAGTATTCCATCAACTCCTGACTTGTGCCTTGTACATGGTGGAGTCAGAAGGTGAGTTAATCGCCTCAGAATTCCTAGCCTCTGACCTGCTCTTGTAGCCAGAGTATTTACATGGCTAGTCCAGTTCAGTTTCTGGTCAATGGTAACCCCCAGGATGTTGATAGATGGGGATTTAGTGATGGTAATCCTATTGAATGTCAAAGGAGGATGGTTAGATTCTCTCTTGTTGGAGATAGTCATTGCCTGGCATTTGTGTGGCACAAATGTTACTTGCAACTTGTCAGTCCAAACCTGGATATTGTCCAGATCTTGCTGCATTTGTGGATGGACTGCTTCGGTATCTGAAGAGTCACGAATGGTGCTGAACATTGTGCAATCATCAGCAGACCTCACCATTTCTGATCTTATGATGAAAGGAAGGTCAGTGATGAAGCAGCTGAAGATGGTTGAGCCTAGAACACTACCCTGAGGAACTTAGAACCAATGCAACCACTATCTCTGCAGCCACTTCTTTTAAGCCCAAGGGTCCAGGCCGTCAGGTCAAGGGGACATGACAACCTTTAGTCCCATTAATGTTCTTAGTACTTTTTCTCATTTGATGGTGATTGTTTTATACTCCATTCCCATTGCAATAAAGACCAATATAACACTTGCCTTCTGAATTACTTGCTAAACTGCAGACTGTCTTCTTGTGACTCATGAGGATACAAAGATCCCTCTGTACTACAGCGTTCTGCAGTCTGTCTCCATTTAAATAATATTTTGCTATTCTGTTGTCTATTAGTTAGCTTGCTAACCTGAAACTGAGTTATTTGTCTCAATTCTGTTTCCTGTTAGCCAGTTCTGTATCCATGCTAATATATCATCTTCAGCATCGTGAGCTCTCAACTTGTGCAGTGATCTTTCTATGGCATCTTTTTCAATGTCTTTTGGAAATCCAAATATATTACATTTACTGCTTCCCCTTTATCACTCCTTATTTTTCTACTATTCTCAGGATGCTTTTAGTGTCTCCTACTTTGAAGACAGATATAAAATATTGTTTGAAGTCTCTGCTATTTCCATATTTCCCATTATTAATTCCCCAGACCCAGCCTCTAAGGAACTAACGCTCATTTTAGCTACTCTTTTCATTTTTATATACTTGTTGAGGCTGTTACTCTCCATTTTTGTTTTCCTTGCTCATTTTCTGTCTTACTCCAATTTTTCACTTCTTTTAGTCATCCTTTGCTGGTTTCTAAAAGGTTTCCAGTTTTCTGGGCTACCATTAAGATTTATAGCATTGTGCATCTTTTCTTTCCATTTGATGTGATCCTTATGAATGGTGCAACCTTTTGGTACAGTCCTTCTTTCTCAATGGAATATATCTTTGTTGAGAGTTATTAAATATCCTCTTAATTGTCTGTCGCTGCTTCTCTACTGTCTTAACTCTTAATCTAGTTTCCCATTCCAGTTTGACCAACTCTGTCTTCATATTTACAATTGCCTTTATTTCAGTTTAAGATACTAATTTCAAACCCATATTCCTCACCAGTAAACTGAATATGGAATTCTATACATTATGATCACTTGTGTCCAGAGGATCCTTTACTATGTGGTTATTAATTACCCCTGTCTTATTAAATATTACCAGGTCAAAAATAACCTGTTCCTTGGTTGATTTCAGAATGTATTTTTCTAAGAAACTGTCCATATACACTCTATGAACTTACCTACCTTTCCCAATTTGATTCGTCCAATCTATATGAAGATTAAAATCTCCTACAATTATTGCTTTCTTATAAGCCTCCATTATTTATTGATTCATTCTCTATCCTTCAGTGTGGCTACAGTAAGGGGGCCTATAAACCACTCCCACCAGTGACTTACTTCCTTTGCTATTTCTTATCTCCAGCCAAACTGATTCTATGTTTTGATTCTCTGAACCAAGATGATTTCTCACTACTCTATTGATCTCATCCTTTATTAACAGAGCTACCCCATCTCTATTTCCTTTTTTCCTGTCCTTCTGAAATGTCCATATTTCTTAACTATTTATTTCCTAGCCATGGTCACTTTATAACCACGTCTCTGTAATGGCTATCAGATCACACTCACCTCCATTGTCCAGCTGAGTTGATTGTCCTTACCTGGTCATTTGTTACCTCTGTGTTCATAGCTAGAGAACCTCTGACAGTAGCTTCCCTTCCTGCCTCCACACCATTACTTTAAGGATCCATCCTTGATCCTATCATAAATCTCATTTATATGTTGGCCTTATACCACATCATCTGAAAACACAAATCCAAACTGCATAAAGATAAAAGCAAAATACTGCAGATGTTGGAAATCTGAAACAAAAACAAAAAATTCTGGAAAAACTCAGCAGGTCTGACAACATCTGTGGAGATAAAGACAGAGTTAACATTCTGAGCCCATATGACTCTTCTTCAGAGTTAAAGGGAAGTAGAAATGCTTGGCAAAGTGTTTACTAAAACTTGCTTTCACAGCCATATTTCCTTCACCCTTAGCATCTCCTTTAGTCAGCACCACCACTATTAACAACCTTTTGACCTTTTGTTTATGAAATCTTTTGCAATCTCTCCTTTGTTTCCACCTATCGCTGGCCTTCTATCCAGCTTCACCTGTCCCACCCCGCTTAAACAGTATATATTTCATGACATTTCTGCTTCCCTTTAGCTCTGAAGAAAAGTCATACGGACTCAAAATGTTAATTCTGTCTTTCTCTCCACAGATGCTGTCAGATCTACTAAGTTTTTCTAGCATTTTTTGTTTTTGTTCCAAACTGCATATGTACGTGGATGATGCACAGCTCAGGCTCATCACCACCTTTCTTCAATTCTCCACTACCTCTGTGTTGTCAAACTGTATTGTCCTGACCTCCAGTGTAGGTGAGCTGAGATTTCTTGAATTCTGACTCCTTTGCAAAATTGGTTACCTTTTCCCTCTTCCCTGGACACTTGCTCAGGCTGAGTCAACATATTTGCCATCCTAGTATCCTACTTAACCTTGAAAGGAGCTTCCAATCCCACATCCTCTCCATCACAAAGGCCATTACCTCTGCCTGCATTAAGATCATCCATGTCTGCTCCTGCCAAAGCTCATCCGCTACAAAAACCCTCGTTTATGATTTTATTACTTTCAGACATGACTATTCTATTCAAATGCTCTTTCTCATTTTGTGCTCATTGTAAACTTGAGCTCATTATCCAGAATGCTGATGCCCTAGCTCACACCAAGTCCCTTTTACCCTGCTGCTTGCTGAGTGAGTATAAGTGTCCACCAATGCCCATATTTAATATTCTCAACCTTGTTCTTGTTATTCCTTCCATGGTTTTATCCGTCCTTATCCCTGTAATCTCTTCAAGCCCTGCAACCATCTGAGAACGCCATACTCTTCCAGTTCTTCCCTCTTGTGCACCCCTACTTCCTTCATCCCCCTATTGAGTTATTTGAGGCACAGAGGGAGTTCATTTGGCCCATCAAGTCTTTGCCAATTCTCTGTAGAACAGTCCAGTATGTCCTGTTCCCCTTAACCCTGCAAGTGAAAATTCAATTTGCTTTTGAAATTATTGATTGTTTCTCTTCCACCATCCTCATGGGCAGTGAGTTCCAGGTCATTACCATTCACTGTTTAAAGCAGCTCTTCCTCATATTCCCCATGCATCTTAAACATGTGTCCCTTAGTCCTTGTGCTATCAGCTAATTGGAACAATTTATCCTTGTCTACCTTATCAAACTCTATGATAATCTATCAAAGCTGTCCTCAACATCCTCTGCTCCAAGAAGGAGAATAACCCCCAGCTTCTCTAACCTAACCTTAGAATTAAAATCCCCTATTCCTGGAACATTCTGATAAATCTCCACTGCACTTTCTATTGGAGGCTGTGTCTTCAGCCTTCTAGACCTCAAGCTCTGAAATTTCCTCCCAAGCCTCTGCTCCTCTCTGCCTCTCTTTCTTCTCTTAAGACAAACCACTTTGATGAAACTTTTAGTCACCTGTCCTAATGTCTCCTCATTGCCAATTTTTGGTTAAAACACCTTGGAGCATTTTCCAACATCAGAGGGCCCAGATTTTCACCACAATGGAGAACCTGCCCATCGTGGACGAAAATCGCAAGTCCTGCTCCTGAACAGGGAACTTCTCATTTTCGTGGGGGGTAGGAATAGGAGTAGAGCACGTTTCGTGTATGTACAGTTTATGGAGGCAGCTGGTCATTTAAATTAACAGCTGCCTCCACTGAAGTGGGATTTTAGTAGGCCAGGAGTGTGAAACCCAAAAGTATGCAGGTTAGACCAGGTAAGAGAAGGTCTGAACTTTGTGTTTTTGTTGTATAATCAGGGTAGGCCTTTGGGGAGGTCAGGTACCCCTTTGAGTGAAGGTGCTTAAAAAATGCATAGGGAAAAGTTTTCCCGTGTCAGGGGTGAAGTTCAGGAGTAGGTGCAGGCAGGCACACCTCTGATCGGCACCCCCGATCGGGGGCTCACTGTCATTTTACGTGGGCGGGCCAATTAAGGTCCTCCCAGCATGACGTCTGCCAGGAAGCACTATGTGCTCCCTGCGCAGGCGGGGTGGGGGATTCCCTCAGCCGGGAATGCGTTCCTTTGTGCCTGCATGAGAAAGAGTGCACTCACCTACCTGAGAGTAAGTTCTGCCTCAGGGAGTTCAGCTCCAAATGTAAAAACGGTAAAGGTACAAAAATAAAATTTCTCTGACATGTTCCTTCATGTGACACTGTTACATGAGTTGGGACATGTGCATCACTTTAAATCAAATATTTATTAAATCTTTAAAAGCCTTCATGAAACCTCATCCCGCCCATGGATGAGGTTTCATGCTTGTTCTGAAGCCCACTAGGGCTCCTGGCCTACCCACCAACCTTAAGGCAGGCAGGTCCATTAATGAGGTTATTGACTTTGTCAATGGCCTCAATAGTCTGTTGACAGGCCAGCGGGTGCACAGCTGATACGGCTGCGCCCCTCCTGACCTGAAAATTGAAGTGACGTGGGGTGATGTCGGGAGTTCCGCCCGATGTCATCCCGTGTCATTTTACATGTCGGCAAACAGGCCCCGCCCCCTGCTCGCTGATCCAAATATCTTGGCCATAGACTCATTACTGTCAAATGCCTTGGAACTGTCAACAGACCTGTCAAAACCAAATGTCAAAATGATTATTAGCACCTGTCAAAGGGAGCTGTAAAGCAGTAAAGGTAATGGAAGTCCTACCCTTTACGTCTTTGAATAAAAAGTGTCTAGAGTGTTAAAAAAACAATTGCTTGCTATTATACTCTGTCTGTTGATGTAAGTTTGAGGGTTTCCATTACTGGATTCATGCTGCATGACTGATTTCACAACTCACCCTTATTATAGTAGGATGCCTGCCATTTCACAGTTTGATTGACAGCTACAAATGGTTATAGACTCTTCGATGTGCAGTAAGAATTGCAGTGCTTGTTGTTATAAGGGATAGTGTATTTGAATGAAATGTTTCTAGCTATAAGGCTTTATTTATATAAAGGAATGTAAATGTATTAAATGCAGTTTTATGAATGAGGTTTTTTTCGATATAGTGAAGTCTGCAACAGACTTGGAACTTTATTTTATAGAACTTTATTTTCTCTCATCTCTGCATGGTCCTGAGGCCTGCCCATGGCAGGTTCTAGGTGAGTTGCATGATAGATAAAAGGGAAAAGGATGGGGGGTCATGAGTTGGCATTACTTTGGCATAGGGGCTATAAAGATCCAGTGGGGGGTAGGTGGAGGAGCATGGGTTGGCATGGAGTGTTTGAGGGGCCATGGGGTGGATTGGTGACATGAGACGGCATGGCTTGGCATGGATAGGGCATGGGGAATGTATGGGGGCGAGTGAGGGGCAAGGGCTGCAAGGATGTTTCATGTTTCAAGCTTTATTTTTTAACTTTGGACTCAGTGCTGGAGGCCTGAGGCAGGCCTTAACCAACCCCACATGCATCCTCCTCAGTTCTTCTGGGTTTGCCCTCGACTTCTAATCTCACCTGCCCCCTGGACTGAAAATCTGATGTCCAGGCAGCCATTTTTAAAGCAAAAACAAAAAATGCTGGAAAAACTCAGCAGGCCTGTTAGACCTGCTGAGTTTTTCCAGCATATTTTGTTTTTGTTTAAGGTTTCCAGCATCCGCAGTATTTTACCTTAACCATCTTTAAAGGTTAGCACCACGGAGTTGGGAATTGTCCTGTCTCTGCGCACTCGAAATGCGGGCTATTATGTTGCTATATGTTAGGTGTATTTATGTTTTGTATTTGATGCAAATTAAAGAAGTTATTGTGGAAATAATGAAAATAGCAAATAAAATGAGAATATGAGAATGGTGAAAGAGAAGATAGATGAAGGTGCTTACGATATTCTTTATTTTTAATATAAAGTTATTTGACTAGCTTTTATTTTGGTCTCACAGTTAAATTGAAAATATTGATTGAAATTTTACAGTCCCTCCCATCGGTGGCATCTCCCAGTCCCTGCTGAAGTCAATGGAGCTTTGAACAGCTTACCGCATTTTCTGACCCCTCCCCCACCTCGACAGGGCCATAAAATTCCACCCGTATTCTTGAGATTTTAATAGCCTTGCTGCTGTGACATTTTTAAAATGTTTCAAAATGGTATTGTATACTTGAAAACGAAACAGAATGTCAGGAACAAGAGGACTGAAACTCTCCTGAATGTATTGACATTCTAGCTGTTAGACCAGCAACTCATTTTCATTATATATTTTAAGGAAAACATCCTACCAGTAGTTTTTAAGTACACTAGACTATAAATGCAGCCAGGCAGAGGTTATGTAATGGCCGCGAATTGGAATACTGAGTCCCCAGGAAATGCGTGCACATTCCTGATGGGCTGTAGATTGTCACATTGCTGAAGGAAAAATAATAGACACCCAGAGCTCACAAGCTTAGCAGGCATTAGGGTATTTTAAATGAGGGGTTTTAATATCTGTTCAAACTCCCACTTCAAGGTTGATTTGCTCTAGCCTCCGATTCCCACCTCTCCCGCCCTCATTCCAACTTCCTATCCAACTCTTTCACCCCGGCTACTTGTTGGTTTTATTATTCTGTGGGAAATTGTGACATGAGCACTGGTTGGATTTTACTTTGCTTTTTCCTGTTGTAATGATGCCTAAGGAACAATGCTATGGCCTACCTCAGGCCTCAACATTCAAGCACAGGACATACATATACCCTGAACACACACCAAAGGCCATTGCTTCTCCCTGTCATGTCACTCTTATGAAATTTCTCTTTTAGGATCAGAAAAATGCTTTTGTCCTTTCAATGGACTCCTCACAACAGTGGGTAACCCATTTTGATTCATTTCACACAATTTTTCTAAACAGAGGACAATGAAAGAAGAAATAAAGTTGAATATAATATTCAAAACAGTTAATAGTTATAGATAAATTATGGACAGGTATTGGTTTTAAGCTTCCATCTGCCCTTATGACTGCATTGTTCACATTGTTCATACACATAGGAAAAAAAACATTGACATTCCACAGACATTTAGAATTCACTGTGAGCACTCATTTCCTGCATTGTTGAAAATAATTTTAAACTTGATTTTTAGAACGTTAGCCATACCAGCAAGATCAAATAAATTGTAAGTGCTAGAACTCTGAAATTTCATAATATAAACTGAGTTATTAAATGCCATAAGTTTAATGCAAAATTATTCCTGGAATTCAGAGGAGAATCATTCTGTGTCAGAATGGAGATGTAGAAAATGTTCCTTAAATAATTTATTAAAGCCATATGATTTATCTTTTGATTTTAGAATCCACATTAATTTTACACCAATACCCATTTCATGCCACTGTTGCATTTTAACAACGCTGAATAATTTTACTCATCCCATTCAAGGACTATTGAAGACCATACCATTCATATTTTTCACATAAGAGTAAATTCTTTGTCACTGAAAAGACATCTCACTTAACATCTGCTGTTGCTGTGTCTCACACTCCTGAGTGGAACACCTCCCACCATTCTGGAAAAAAAAACACACCTAAATACAGTTATGTCATCTGATGATAAAATGTGGACTTGAAAAGCAATTACCGGCATGCCATTGGCTCCTAAGCAATTGGCAATTTGCTCCATTTGCCAGCTGCTAAAATAGAAAAAAAAAGAGCAGCTTCATTTTTTTAGAAAACACAGTAAATCTTGTGTGAAGCTATCAATTTTACAATACCATAACTTGATTTTAGTTCAGGTCATGTTTATCTACTGTCAGCTGTCCACCAGGATAACATTAAATTGGAAGGTGGAATATAGTTCATCTGTTGCACAGTTGCTCAGGATTTATTGCATGCCATTGGCTGGTTGCTGTTGGGCTCAGAGTTTAATAGATGCAGGAAATATGGTTGACCACAGGCCATGGACAACCTCAGGGAATGATCCTGTCAAATGGTTCTACTAGATCATTACTTATCTCAGACTAACTTGTAACCATTTGTTAACTCTGTGTCTCACTAAAAACCAGAACAGACATTGAAAGTTGACGCATGAGATATTTAGTTCAAAGTAAATTTATTGATTTGACTTTGATATTATCTTTTTTATTAATGGCTTATTTGATTAAATATGAAAGTATAGATAAAAAGATCAAAAATATCAGCAAGCATTAGATATTAGAGTTTTTGCCAAACACAGAGGGGCAATTTTTGTGTCACTGCTACCCTGTCCCTGTTTGCACCTAAAAACAAGGTCGCAGCAGGAGCCAAAATTCCCATGAAAAGGGACCACTGGTTTACACTAGAATGTTTGCCTATTCAAATTGAAGGTGAACCCTTCATCATTCAGCCAGAAACCATGCCACAAACAGATATAGGACTACTGAATAAATGCAAATTGAGGTCAAATGACACAGTCACAGCATCAATGCCATCCTTAACTCTGATCATGTTGCTGCCACTAATTTCTGATGTCATGGATGATGTGAATCAGGAGGCAGATGTTTCCAGGACATCTAAGGAACCATCAGCTACTCTAGAGAAATTGCTCCAAAGCTTTTATTTGTCGTACCATTGTGGGTGGTTACAATTTTCAACTGCTGGCTGCCGTTTCTCACCTGGAGACGACTGGAGGTTGAAAGTTATGTTGGGGAGGAGGGCTGACACCTCGACTGTGTCATGAAAGACAAAGGCTTGACTAACTGTATTTTCAGATAGGTCAGTATATGGTAGAGTATCACAGCGCTGTGTCTGACAGGAGACTGTTAACAGATGTAAACTGAAATCTTACACCAAATTTCAGGTATAAGTGCCTAGAATGTTGTTATGAACAATGTATAATTTTAAGTTGAGATATATATATATATATGTATGTACATAATGTGTGAAATTTAATTTAGATTTTGTTTATGATACTTGGTGCCTCAGTGTCTGGATAGACTTGTGGCTGAGGTTTTAGGACTTTCTGGTTTGTTTGTATATATGCATTTTTAATGAGGTCTCACAACCCTTGAAGTGAAAGACATGGGTTAAAAGGAGTTGAAAGTTCAGTGATTTTGGAAAACAAAACACAAAGTAGAAAAGCTTTACTGTTGTCTAGCGACAGCGATCCAGGGACACAGGTACAGGAAAGATAGGAGTTGAAAGAGGGGGGTTCAGTATGTGTACCAGAGAGAGAAGACAGGGATTTGAAGCTCTCTGAGAAGAAAAATACTACAAGGTTAATGGGACAGCAGTTAACTGAATAGTCTGTTTTGGACTCAGTAAGGTGATCAGTTTAGCAGAGGTGATAGTGGAAGACTGAGTTTAGGGAGCTTATTTATTTGTTCTGCAGTTGAAGAAACAGTGAGTTTAGAGTGCGGTATTAGGGTGTCTCGGGGTGGGATACGAGTTGGGTAAGAAGCATCAAGTGAATGCTCAGGAATTCACCAGGAGAAAATTTTTTGCAACTGTGCCTGTCCCAAGCAAGAAGCCTTTGTGTCAAGCTATTGGTAACTCTTCACTTGTTTATTTGTCTGTAAAGATATTTCTTGTGAAAAGGAATAATGGGAATTTGAATTGTCATCTTGGGTTTGTGTTGAAATCTTTCCAACCTTCTTGTCTTGTGAATCACAGTTCACTTTTCATGTTTTAATAAATATTTTATTCTTTGTGTTAGAAGTTATTCAGCAGACTTCTGTAAATTTGTTCAGTAACTTTCCTCCACGTTTCTTAAAAGAATGATAAGATCTATCAAGTTAGATTTCACTCTGGGATCTGACTTGTCCGGTATTAACATCAGCTGGGATTGTAACAGTGGGTGGAATAGTCCCAGATTTGCATTAAGTGCGGTAGCGGGTAGGAAAAAGAACGTTTGATCTGGCGGCCGTAATGACGGCTTTTCATGCCGTATCGTCTCAACCCAGCCTCATTAATCATGCACTCGCAGGAAATAAGCCATTTAGATGGCAGATGGGACATCACCTCGCCGCTTCCGCATGCGGGGTGCCATAATTAAACAGCAGCCGCATGCAAACCTCTCAGTGCTTCTAGCCTGGACTGCTGCACAGAGGACATGGCCCCGAAAGGCAAGAAGCCATACCAATTCAGTGACACATCCCTGGAATTCATTTTGGATGCCATGCAGGCCCGTGTGATGTCCTCTACCCCCACTCTAACCGCAGGACGTCCAGTAATCTCACCACTCCGGCTTGGTGGGTGATGGCAGTGGTGATCAGTGCCAATGATGCGCAGAAGGAGTTGGCCATCCTGTGCAGGAAGAGGATGAATGATCTCATCGGTGCAGCCAGAGTAAGGCAATCATCTCATCACTCTAAACTCACACACTCAAGCCCATCACATATTCACTGGCATCTCACTCACTGCCAGCTCAAGGGACATCACCACTCACTCTTTAACACACACAGTCTCACATCTCCATCTAGCCTCATCTCCTCTGGAGACTGCCTCCTCAGCCCTCACCATCTTGAGGCCACTTGCACAGATCAACATGTACCCCCACACACACCCTTGGATACCCTCCTTCCCCAGTACAGCCCTCATCCTGCAACCTCTTCCCTTGCCTGAGGCCACTTCTCCCCCTTCCCCAAGCAAACCCTAGCCCTGTAGCCATTGAAAAGCCAACCCTGCTTTAAAGCTGGTCTGGGAGGTGGAGTCCTATTTGTGAGCTCCCCTAAAAGTGATGTGGTGCTGTCTGTGAAGCCTGGCGTTGATGACTGCAAGTGCTGCCCGAAGCAAGGTAGGCAAATAAACCTTGAAGTCCTGAGCGAAGCACAGCTCGCAAGGTACGTGTCGCTTACATACAGTTGTGAAACACGCCAATGTACCTGGATGATCCTGCTTGGGGAGGGATGATTCTGCCAGGCTGGCTTATAATGATATGCAGATGTATTACAATGAAGTTCCTAATGTCCGACAGTGGGAAACGCGGCCCACCATAGATGGGTAGAGTGGATGATTGCAAACAGGTTACATGATGTCGTGAAACTAAGTTTTAGCCTTCTTGCCATATTGTCCGCTCAGACCACCAAACATGCCCGATGCCAATGGGCTTGGAAAATTCCACCCAATGTGTGTACACTGCACCCATTTGTACCAGGCAGTGAGCAGCCTAATTGGGGAGGCAGTGGTGCAGTGGTAATGTCACTAGACTATTAATCCCGAGGTCCAGGCTAATGCTCTGGGGGCACAGGTTCAATTCCTACCATGGCAGCTGGTGGAAATTAAATTCAGTTAAAAAATCTGGAATTAAAATAAAAAGCTAGCCTTGGTAAAGTGACCATGAAACTGTTATTGCTCACCATAAAAATCCTTCTGATTGATGAATGCCCTTTAGGAAAGGAAATCTGCTGCCCTTACCTGGTCTGGCCTACATGTGGTTGACTCTTAAGCACCCCATGAAATGGCTGAGAAAGTGACTCAGTTGTAACAAACCACTACGAACTCTAAAAGGCTGAACTGGGCAGACCACTGGGCATCAACTTAGGAATGGCACTGAGGTTGTACCTAAACCACATAGACTGCAGCGGTTCACCTCAATGGCAATTAAGGATGGGTGATGAATGCTGGCCTCGCCAGTGATGCTCACATCCCATGAAAGAATAAATAGAACAATGGTCTTTGAAAGGAATATTGATGAACGCTCCACAAAAGATCCAGAAATTGATGAGGGATAATTTTGTGGAGCCAGGAGGAGCTGGAAAGTATGTCCCCTCTTAGCTAAGGTATCAGCATAATAACAGAAAGTGATATAGCCAAGAGACAGGCAGTGGTTGTGAGGGTGTCAGTGCAGTGAATTGTTCTTGTATTGATTGAGAGGCATGGGTACGGGGGCAGTGTGAGGAAGGAGAGATTGATAGAGCTTGGAATAAAATAAGAAATTTGCAAAGAATAGTACAAATGCAAAGGAGAGCCTTACCTTGGTCCTGGCAGGGCCATTAAACATTTCCCTGCCCAGGAGGGATGTCCTGGGGAATAATGTTTGTTGCATTCCCCTGCTCTGAGAGTTCTCTCATTGCTGATGAGATATTTTTCTGAGTATGTGTTGCCCATTAGAGAGGAGGAGGATCTATTTTATATTGCTAACTCACTGACCTATGCTCTCCCATATCCCAGCAGCAATCTCATTTTAAAATTCTTACCCTGTTTTCAACTCTCTCCATGGCCTTGGCCCTCACTATCTCTGTAAACTCTTCCAGTTCCACAATATTCTGAGATCTTGGCACTTCTCCAGTTCTGGCTTTTTGTGTATTCCTGATTTTCATTGCTCAGCTATTGCTGGGCCTAAGTTCATGATTCCTTCTCTAAATCTTCCTAACTCCCTCTCCTCCTTTAAGAAGCTCAATAAAACATATCTCTTCCCTATCCCAATATCTCCTTACGTGACTCAGTGTCAATTTTGTTTGACGCTGACAGTGTGAAGTATCTTGGAATATTTGGCTACATTAAGGATGCTATGTAAATTCAAGTAGCTGCTGCTAATTGGGTCTACAAACACCTCTACTGCTGGGAATCTGGTGACCCTGGCTAGACCCTGCCTGATCCTTCAGCATAAATCTGCCAGCTATCCACTACTACAAAACACACCTTCCTCTTAGGGGGCTGCAAGCAACCTTTAAATAATGGCTGCCCCACCAAATCTCACATACTTCCAATTGGTAAACTGTCCACAGGGAGCATTGAGGTAGTCATTTGTGACACAGAAAAAGGCAGTTTGGCCTACTGAGTCCATCCCCACAGAGCAATCCAGTCAGTCCACTGCCCCTGCTCAACCCTGTATCCAGCAGCTTTATTTCCCTGAAGTGACCATCCAATTTCCTGTTGAAATAATTTATTATTTCTGCTCCCACTACCCTCGTGAGCAGTGAGTTCCAGATCATTACACCTCACTGTGTAAAAATGTTCTTCCTCACATTCTCCCTGCATCTCCGGCCCAAAATCTTAAGTCTGTGTCCTCTAGTCCTTGTGCTATTGGCATTAACAGGATTGTGGGGAGGCAGTGACTAAGTGGTATTGTCACTGGACTGAAATTAATGAAAGTTGCTGTAGTCCCAGAGGACCATAGGCTGCTCTTTCATCAGAGGGAGATGGCTGGTGGTGAGTTTAACCTGAGGGTCACCACACCTCAGGCGACAGGCAAGGTTGAGATGGTGGGGTCTTCATGGATGACCTCAGCTGGTACAGGAATTAAACCCATGCTGTTGGCATCACTCTGCATCACAAACCAACCATCCATCCAACTGAGCTAGCATTCCAGAGACTCAGGGTAATGCTCTGGGGACCAGGGTTCGAATCCCGCCACAGCAAGTGGTGAAATCTGCCCTCAATCTCCTTTGCTCCAAGGAGAACAACCCAAGCTTTTCCAAGGTTATCCTTGTGCCTAAAACCCAGACATCCCTGGAACCATTCTGGTCCTAGCGCTGACCCTGAGTAACATCACCATCCTCCAAAGTTTGACTACAGCTGCTTATTTTCCCCAATTAGTAATGATCAATCTTGTGCAGATTAGTAAAGATCAATCAACTGCAGAGATTTAATGGTCCAGATCTTCTGAAGGCAACAGTGGTGAATGCTGAGACATTTGCTGCGATTGTGCGTCGGAACCGTGTGGAAATCCAGACCTGTGCACAATGTCCAGGAAGTTTAAACTTCCAATGGATAGATTTGTGCTGCCCGGTCCCTCCAAGATTCGAGGACATGAACTTAATGCCCTATACAAATGTAGGAATTTACCCAATCCTCCACTATCAATCTCAACTGAAGGACAGTGATTAAGGGTGGAATTTTCCGAGCCCGCTGCTGGCGGGTGTGATAGGTGACGTGCACGGAAAATATTGTGGGACCCACTTCACAACAGCTGAAGGCAGGTTGCGATCTTCTGTTCAGCCCGCTGACAGCGGGCCGCGTTTCCTGCCATCAGTCACAGGAGCTAATTGTAATACATTAGCATATAATTAAAAGGCCACCCCACTGTATCGTCCATCCACGTCGGCGGGAAAGCACGGAGACGTGTTTCACAACAGCACACAGGCAACGTGCACTTGGCGGCTTCGCTTAGGGGGAACTGAGGTGAGTGAGCAGCTGCGTTTTCCACAGCTCATCCACTGTTTACAGGCCTCAGGAGTGCTGGCAGGCAACTGATGCCTGGCACCACAGGCAACTACTGAGGGGGATGGCGGGTGTCTGGAGGCAAGTGCTGACCAGCCTTGGACGTGACTGCTGAGGGGTGGGGTGGGGAGGGCGGGGGGGACGGGGGATGGGGATCAAGTGCTGCCCTGGTGCTGCATCCCCCACACAGGTTATCGAGGTGGGTGGGGGCAGGGTAAGCGAGGGAAGCGGCTACACATTTGGGATACCTGTATAAGCTGTCCATGCCTCTCTAACTGAGACAGATCAGGCACAGCTACTGTGATATGACTGGGGTTGGGCTCCTAGCCTGCCTGCCCATGCAAGCAACACAGAGGCAACAAAGGGCCACCAAGTCCTCCATACCTTACCCCTCCCCCACTGTGCCCTCCTACCCACTTTACTGGGCCGCGGAGCAGTTGGTCTGCACACTTTGTACAATCTCCTCGCCAACAGTGGCCATGTAGCAGTCACTGCTAGAGGCACTCACAGCCCCTTGCAAACTCAACATCCTGGTTTGGACCAGTGTCCCCCATGTCACAGGCTGACAGGGCAGCCATGCGGCGCACTCATCTCTATGGCCATCCGAGGAGTGACCAGCACTCTCCGGGAAGTGTTAAGGGTCAGTCACATGGGGCCAGGAAAGGTGCTAAGTACAGCCATGATAACCACGTCTCTCTCTCTTTCTTTCATGCTGCAGGAGGATCACGTCAGGATCATGGATCCTGGTGGCCTAGCTGTATGCCTGATGGCCCACAGAGAGCGTAGAAGACAGAGGAGAGAGTGACCAAGGCTCCTGGCTGCACAAAGGCAGGAGCAGCAACCACAGGAAGAAGGGGCAGCAGGGGCTCCCGCACACACTGCCCAGGAGCGATAGCGAGCTGTGGCTGGTCGGTGCCTAGCAACTCCCAGAGACTGTAGACACTACCTGTCATTCCTGCAGATGACTGAGAACCAGTTTCACTGACAACTGCGTATGTCTAGGGATCTGGTCATTCACATCTGCCGCTTACTGCAGGACTTTGTGCCAAGAGGACATGGAGGGCATCCACTGCCAGTGGCTGTGAAAGTGAATGTGGTGCTCAATTTCTACACCAGTGGCTCATTTCAGGGCTCCTTTCAGGTGGCCTCTGTGGGGTTTCACAATCTGCCACCCACAAATGCATCCATAAGGTCATGGATGCCAACTTCTCCATGGCAACAACTTTGTGCATTTCGCCCAGGACCGGGACAGTCAGGATGCAAGGGGCATTGGATTCGCCCTGATCTCGGGATTCCCACAGGTGCTGGGTGCGATTGACTGCACTCATGTGGCGTTCAGGTCTCCATTGCTAGACTCGATGGACTTCACCAACACAAGGACTTCCACTCGCTAAACGTGCAGCTGGTGTGCGACCACCAGAAACACATCCTGCAGATATGTGCACGGTTTCCAGGGAAAATGCACAATGCCTACATCCTGAGTCACTCACAGATCCCTGGAGTCTTCTAGGGTCCAGGGTTAGCTCCTCAGGGACAAGGGCTACCCGCAGAGGATATGGCTGATGACACCCATGCGGTGGCCTCAGACTGCAGCAGAGTGACGCTATAATGAGGCTCATGTTGCAGCTCGCAACTTGGTGGAGCAAACCATCGGGATGCTGAAGGTGCGGTTCCGGTGCCTGGACCGGTTTGGTGGAGCCCTGCAATACAGTCCGTAGAGGGTGTCACACATCGTCATCACCTGCTGCGCCCTTTACAACCTGGCGCTACAACGGGGAGGTGAGCTGGCTGAGGAGGAGATGGAGGAGCTGCATGTCTCCTCGGACGAGGAGGACGCCAATGGGGATGAGGGTGAGGGGGTCCTTGGTGGTGACAATGACGGGGATGAGTCTCTTACACTGGCCAGATGAGGCAGGCGCACACGGGAGGCCCTCATAGCTGCCAGGTTTGTGGAGGATGATGACGACATGCAGGGAGGTGTCCCCGTAGATTCTCACATCGCAGTTGTGAATGTTTGATTCCAGTCTGGCTTATTGCAGCACCAATACCCTCTGTAAGATTGCTCCTGTCATGAAGATGCAGTGGAGGCCATAATAGTCATTTGATCACAGGAGGATGATGACAACAAGCAGTGAGGATACTCCATAGATCTTCACATAGTCTCTGAGAATGCTGACTCCTGTCTGGCTGAGGGAAGCTCACTTGCGCTCTGTGATCAGGATCATCTCAGAGACGTAGCCATGAAACTTTAGACGCATCTGATGCTGTGTCCACTTTCAGCACCTCAGCCCTTCAGGAGCTGGTGCACAGCATCACTGGTCACAGATGCTGAAGAGATGGGGGCCAGCCCCACATTAAAGGTGCTGAGAGCACACAGACAGAATGACGGAACTCTGTGACACCTGCTCACTACATTCTGGCAGCAATGACTAGCATCATTGAGGTGCAGGCATCAGTAATGTTTCCAGTGAGTGTGAGACCGGACCATTGCTTTGCTCTGAAGGCTGCACAAAGCACAGGGAAAAGGCCCTGGACTGAGACACCTGCCTTTACCTTGTGCAGAAAGTTTTCACATCTGAGTGACACGAACACTGCTCATCAGAACAAAGAGCCATAGGCAGGGAGACATTCTTGGGAGTTTGATGACAATAGTGAACATTATGTACAAGTGATTAATACCTGTGCTCAGGCTGTGCTTCCTGACTGGTCTCAGCTACAGCTTGTTGCTGTTGCAGTTTGGAGTTGGGTGCGTTGCTGCTGTGTCTGTGACTGCGGCTGTGGGATTTCCAGTGGCTGTTCCTGCTGCTATTGCTGTTTTGCTGCCTTGTCTCCAGCCTTCTGTGTTGCCAGGGCCCTGGCGTCTGAGGCCTGAGGAGAGAGAGAGAGGGAGGGAGAGAGTGAGGAGGTGCTATTGCTGTTCTGACAGGGGGGCTAGTAGGCAAGGACTGTTGGTTTAACATCCTAGCTGGGTGCCTGGACTTTTGTTTGGTGGGGGCTGAAGACAGCCGTGTGTTTTGTAGGGGAGGAGAGAAGACCTGCTGCAGACAGTTGGGGGAGAAGGGGTGTGTGTGCATCAGTTAAAATCTTGCCACCACCCACCACCTCCCCCCTTGCTTCGACTGAGTCTGAGTCCAGGTAGCTGGTGCTGCCTGGTGAAGAGGGGCAGGGCTGGCTCCTGTGTGCCAGGCAGTACCAGCTGCCTGGTGAAGACATCACCCTCCCCCTAGGTGAAGAACATTGAGGCCCTCACCCACACTCCACTGAGTGACACCCACCTACCCTTCACCCTTTCCCTCCTGTGTCCCTCTGTCCTTTACCCCTTCCCCTCCTCTCCTCTCTGTTTTTGTCATCCTGGAGGGGGAGGTTACACCATCCTTTCCCCCCTCTCCCTGGGGTGGGATATTGTTGAATATGGAACTGGGGGTAGGGTGTGGCTCAGCCCCTATGGCTGTGACAGGGTCGCCTGTAGCTGGGCCTTCCCGGGTGAATGTGGAGGCGGTGCTGACACCGGAGGCGGGGCCATGTCACCTTTCCACCTCCTCACCAAGGCCTGGGGATGCAGAGCTACACCCACCCCGACATGTCGATTGAGCCAAAATCGTCTTGAGGACCGAGCTGGCGGTGCACCCGGCCCTAGAAAAGGGGCTCACTGTGGGGGGGACCTTTCTGGCTGTGGATCCCTTGGAGGTCACCGCCCAGAGGCTCATTATTTCCAATGTCTTGCCCTGTGTCCCCAGTGAGCTCCTCCTCCCCCACCTCCCTCAACTGGGGGAGGTCAGGTCCAGTGTTGGGCTGATCCCGCTCGGACTCAGGGACATGGCTACTCCTTCCAGCGCCAGGCTTTCTTCCACCTGGCCTGGGAGGGGTGCACTGAGGGGGTTTTTACTGTGGAGTATCAGGGGGCTGCCTACAGGGTCTTCTGGACTGCCCCATCTCCAAGGCCACCAGCACCATCCAGGCGGCTGCAGCTGGCATTGCTGCCCCTCCCCTCACCACCACGCATCTCTCCCCCCACCCACCTCCCCCCACTCCCCGCAAGGGGAGGTGCCACCGGCAGCCACCACAATCTCAGCTGCCAGTGAGGCGGTGGGGAAAGACCCCGCACTGTAAGAAGGAGCGGAGGAAGACCCACCACCTGGAGGCTGCCCCTTAGACTCCCCAAACCTGCTCTGATCCCCAGACCCCTGAAAACACCGGCTCTGGGGTAAAAACATCATCTGGACCCAGAGACATCCCTGCATGGGTTCCCGGGCCTGTATGCACCTCAGCACCATGTGCTGGGCCCAGCGTTGGCCCACATGGGTTCCCAGGCCCGTGTGTGCCTCAGCACCATGTGCTGGGCCCAGCATCATCCCCACACGGGTTCCCGGGTCCGGTGGGGGTGGGGCGCATGACCCCGAGCCGGTGGTCCTATTAAAGAGGGTGGATCTGCCCAAACTCCAGAGGGCAGAATGTCCATGGGGCTGAATGAGGCAGCGGGCACCTCACAGATGGAGGTTTCCCCAGCCCCCAGTCTAACCTGGAGGGAGGCCACCCCTCAGAGGGGAAGGACCTCATGACTCATGAGGTTGGATGTGTCCCCTCCCCCAGTGAAGTGGTGGTGGTGTCTCTGCCCTGTAAGTCCTCGCTCTGCCCTCTGGGGAGGAACCCAAACCCCCGTTCCCTCACTGCAGCCCCCTGAGTAGGGCCTCTCGGGGGTAGGTGAGGGTATCACCTTTGCAGTGGTGGCGGCAAGGAGGACCTCCCTGCTCCATCTCAGCCTTTGGCGCTGGGCACTACTGTTTTGGGCCCAGAGCTTTTTCCAGATTCACCTGGCGACCTGGTGCCTGAGGTGGAGCAGGTCTCTGAGCTGCTGCTGCCCTCGAGGCCCTCAAGGCCCCTGGACTGGACTGGACGCTAAGAGGAGGGTCCACACGTTTCTCGTTGGGCTCCTGAAGAAGAGGAAGGATTAAACTAGTCCTCTCCTTCTTACACTTTGCACTAGGTGACGGTAACACATACTCCTGACAATGAAGACTACCATAGTCAGCCTCAACACCCACAGCAGCAGGGACGCACAGCGCAGGGTCCAGAACTTCTCGGTTCTCCAGGATGGGAAGTATGCAGTGTGCTTCCTGCAGGAAACCCAGACCGTTCCAGGAGACAAAGCTACGTGGCTCCTGGAGTGGCGAGGTGGTGGGGGGAGGTCTACATGAGTCCCCCAGCCTCCAATTCTGGCGGGGTGGCTATCTTGTTGGCCCCACATTTTCAGCCGGAGATCTTGGGGGTCAAGGAGCCGGTGCCAGGCCGGTTGCTGCACCTTACTGTGCGCCTGGGGGGTGCAGTGCTTCACTTTGTGAATGTGTACACTCCCCTGGGCGCGCAGCAGCAAGCGAGACTCTTTGAGGAAGTGTCCACTCATCTCGGCTCCATCGACGCTGGCGAGTGCATCGTCCTCGGGGGGGGGATTTAAATTGCACCCTCGAGGCCCGGGACTATCACGGTGCCCAGCGCTGCTCGCTCTGTGTGAGTAAGTTCTGGGACCTGGTCGGGTCCTTCGATTGGTGGACGTCCGGAGACATCTCCATCCCGTCTCCAGCGTTTTCACTCTCGTGTCACCTGGAGTTGGAGCGTCCAGACTCGAACTCCTTTACGTTTCGAGGGTGTTCGTGTCCTGTGTTCCATTGGCTTCTGTGTGGCTGGTGCTGTGCACGGACCACCGTCTGGTGTGGGCGGAGCTCACTCCGTTCTGCGCTCGGATGGGGTCTGCGTACTGGCCCTTTAACAATCTGCTGCTATAGGACGAGCGGTTCCTGGATTTGTTCCATCATTTCTGGGCCGGCTGGATAAGGAAGCAGGGAGGCTTCCCCTTCTTGAGGCTCTGGTGGGACGTGGGCAAGACTCACGTCCGCGTTTTCTGTCAGGAGTACACGAGGGGGTCGATAAAGAGGCGGAAATCCAGGGTCGAGGAGTTGGAGAAGGAGGTGCTCGACCTGCAGGCAGGTCTCGGTCAGCCCGACGTGGACCCGGGCCTGCGGCTGGTGTACGATGAGAAGAGGGGTGTGCTGCGGGACCTGCAACTTGTCGGGTCCTGGGGAGAGTTTGTGAGGTCGCGGATCCGGTTCCTCACGGACCTGGACCGTGGCTCCCCCTTCTTCTGTTCACTAGAGAAAAGGCACGGGGTCCGTCAGCAGCTCCTTACGCTGCTGGCCGACAACGGATCCCTTGTCTCGGACCCGGAGGGCATCAGGGCCATCGCCCGAGATTACTACACTGCCCTGTTCTCTCCGGATCCGTCCAGCGAGGATGCTCGCAGAGTTTTGTGGGAGGACCTGCCACAGGTTGGCTCGGAAGGTGCCGGAAAGCTTGACTCCCCGATAAGTATGGGGGAGCTGACCGGCGCCCTCGACGGTCTCTCCAGGGGCAAATCCCCAGGGCTGGACGGGCTGACCGTGGAATTCTTCAGGGCATTCTGGGACATCCAGGGGAGCGACCACATGGGGGTCCTGGGGAAGACTATCACAACCAGGGAGATGCCCCTTTCGTGGTGCTGGGTGGGCATTATTCTGCTGCCTAAGAAAGGGGATCTCCGCCTCCTTAGAAACTGGCGCCCGATCTCCCTCCTCAACAAGGATTACAAGATATTTGCTAGGGCCATGTCTTCTCGCCTTGGCACCGTGCTGGACCACATGACCAGTCATTTTTTCGGGACTCTGCTAGCATTGGGGCTTGGGACACATTTTGTCACCCAAATCTGACTTCTATACACTGCTGCAGAGTGTCTAGTGAAGGTTAACGGGTCCCTGACGGCGCCCCTTCGCTTTGGGAGAGCGGTACGTCAGGGCTGCCCCCTGTCTGGCCAGTTGTATTCTACCTGCGTGGAGCCTTTCCTGTGCCTCTTGCGGAGGAGGTTGTCGGGATTGGTTCTGCGCGGGCCAGGCATTAGGTTGGTCTTCTCGGTTTACGCCAATGACGTGCTCCTTATGTTCACCAACCCGGCTGACCTGCGGAGGATGTGCGAGTGCCAGGAGGTCTACTCTGCCGCATCCTCTGCCAAGATCAACTGGGGTAAATGTTCTGGACTCCTAGTCGGTCAGTGGCAGATGGAACCCCTACCCGAGGAGCTCAGGCCTTTCACCTGGAGCAGGACCAGCCTCCTCTACCTGGGGGTCCACCTCTGCCCTGTTGAGGAATCCTGGCCAGTGAACTGGCAGGAACTGGAGACGAAAGTCACCGCTTGCCTGTGGCACTGGACAGGACTGCTCCGAGTGCTGTCTTACCGGGGTCGAGTTCTGGTCATAAACCAGCTGATCGCCGCCATGTTGTGGTACCGGCTGGTCACTTTGAACCCTCCCCCGGATTTTGTCACAAAAACCTAGAGAATGTTCGTTGATTTCTTCTGGGACAAAAGACTGCACTGGGTCACTGCTGAGGTTCTGAGTCTCCTGTTTAGGGGAGGTGGTCAGGTGCTGCTGTGCCTATGCACCCAGATGGTGACTTTCCACCTTCAGGCCCTGCAGCGATACCTTTACGTTGAACCCCCTCCGAGATGGTGTGCCGTGACAATGTATTTCTTCCGTCAGGTGCACGGCCTGAATTATGACGTGCAGCTCCTGTTTATAGAACAGAGGGGCCTCGGTTGTTCCTTGCAGGCATTGCCCGTCTTTTACCAGAACCTGATCAAAGTCTGGAACATGGTCACCTTGCAACGCAGCTCTCCCCCGTCAGGAGTAGCGGCTATCATCAGAGAGCCACTGATCAGGAATCCGCCCCTCCATCCTTTTCAGTGGCTGGCGGAGAGGAGGGCTGTGGCTGCCGGGGTGACCAGGATCGGGGACGTGCTGGGTGGCAGAGGACTGGGCTGGATGATTCCACAGGAATTGGTGCATCGCGCGTCCGTGGACATCTGGCTCACGGCCGATGCCTTTCAAGACCTCAGGACAGTCGTGCTCGGACCCGACGTCATTCTGGGTCTCGAGGTGGTGCAGGTGCGCGGTGGTCTTCCATCTGAGCTTACCCCTGTTTGGACGGAATTCCACATTGACCCCAGGCCCAAACCCTCCCTTAGGAGCTGGTGCCCTGCAACCTGAATCACCTCGCGGAAATGTCCCCCATGTCCTTTAGCACGGTGTGGAGGGGTTTCCTGTATGTGCTCCTACTGCACACCCTTCACTTCCTTGCCCTCGCCCGCTGCCCAGAAATGCCCTGGCGTGCCTTGTTGCCATCCGGCGGCAGAGGTCCCCAGTAGGGGGCCCCCTATGGGAGTGTCTCCCCATTTTCTATCAGGGATCTGGGGTGGAGGGTGTTGCACGCAGCAGTCCCACACAACCGCAGGATGTGTTGGTTCATGGACTCCCAAGATACCTGCGTCTTTTTCGACCTTGGGTCCGTGGACCACGTCTATGTTAATTGTTGTAGGCTGCACTCCCTTTTCAGTTATTTAAAAATCTTTTACTGTTGTTTTGTTTGTACTTCAGTCCCTCCCTCCTGATCTACGGGCACACGGTGTGGAGGGGGGGCCAGGAGGGAGGGGGACCTCCTCGTGAACCTGCTCTTGGGCCTGGCCAATTTGGCTATTAACAGGTCCAGGCAATGAGCGATCAAGGGGATCGTCTGACCCAATTGTCTGCCCCTCTTCCGCAGCTATGTTCATGGCCAGGCCTCCCTAGAGAGGGAGCAGGCGGTGTCTGCTGGCACCGTCGAGGCCTCTCGTGCCTGGTGGGCACTGCGGGGACTGGAATGTTTTATCGACACCCTTAATCACATTTTGGTTTAATATTTGTAAGACTCCTTTATATTTTGTCTTTGTTTTTGCAGTTTCCCTTTAAGGGGCTGCTTTTTACTTTCTCTCTGATTTTGTTGATTTAGTTTACTTGGTTGGCTCAAAAGAGTTAATTCTTCTTTCCTAATCTTGCCACTATGTCTTGGTGCTCTCTGGATATCCACAGCGGAGGTGGGGGCAGCCTGTTGACTGTGATGACATTGGCCGGCGTCCTCTGGAGGGCTGAGATTTGAAGGGCCCTGTCATGCTTTTGGAGTCCTGCTGTGTGGCAGTGGCACCCTCCTCTGCCTGTGGAGCTGGAGCTGCTGAGGTCACAGGAAGATGGGATTCAGATGGGCTGGACATTCCTGTCGTCACCTCGATGGATGTCCCCAGAGTGTGCACCTGCTGATCCTCCTTCTTATGGCCGCCTGAGAGCCCCTGTCTGACTGCATGAGCAGAAGATGATGCTGGAGTGAGATCAAGCTGCCCGGCAACCCTTTTGCATACACACTGTTGGAGGCCAACTATGGCATCAGCAATGGAGTTCAGCCCGCGTAGCAGTGTCCTGGCCCATGGTTTCCATGGTGGCCACCATCCTATCAGTGTTGACCTCGGTGCATTGACATGCCGGCACTATCACCTCAGCCTGAAGGCGGACGGGCTCTTCTATCCTGCCTTGCAATCTGAGGAGTGCAGCGGACATCCCTTCCTGATGTTCCCGAGTTTGCCTTTGCAGCTCCAGCAACTGTGACATGACTGAGTCCAGAGGCTCATCATCTGACTTGGACTCAGCAAATTTCTGGACTCCAGCAGTCCCCTGAGTGCCAGAGACCTGGGAAGTCCCTGCTGCCCCCGCTATGGATCAGTGAGTGCGATGTGCTCACCAGATTGTGATCCCAGGTCCACTGTAAAGCTAGGTCCCACCAAGGTGTGTGTCTCTTCACTGGTGGAGGGTGTGGGTGAGCGCTGTGATGGGACTTCAGGGAAGGTGCCTTCAGATTCCCCTTCAGAGGTTTCTTCAGAGCTTGATTGGAGGCCCTGGGTCATGGACTCCTCGTCTGTTTGGCAGATGTGCCTGCAAAAGCAAGGGGAGATAATTAGTGCATGGCAATGGCCTGTGAAACAGGACCCATCACTCACAGCATGGTTGTCTGATGGATGTTGCTCTGCTGGATCCTCACTTGGTAGAGCAGCTCCGACCTCACCGTCAGCACAAGACCGGTCCTGGTCATCACCAGCCAGCTGGATGGTTTTCAAATTCTGTGAGAACTTTGATCTCCGGCATCCCTCTACCTGTCTGTGACCTTTCCCTCCTGTTGTGAGCCAACTTGTCCTGCATGGATAGAGATGAGGAGACTGCATCAGGATGCCTACCAGGCCAGATGATAAGTATGCCTGGCCTGTGTGGGTGGTGAGTGGTCCCATGGATAGGATGAGGACAATGATGGTGTGTGTGAAAGAGTGATTGGTGATGTCCCTTGCACTGGCAGTGAGTGAGGGCCCTGTGGATGTATGATGGGTTTGTGAGTGTGTGAGTTGGAACTGATGAAAAACGTGATTTAACCTGGAGGAATGGAGGAGATCATTCATCGTTTTGCGGCACTGGGTGGCTTTTCTCCTCTGCAGGGTGCGTGCACTGAACACCGCTACCACCGCCTCCCAAGCCAGGTTGGTGACATTGTTACCCATCCTGCAGCCAGAGCAGAGGTAGAGCATATCCCGATGGCCTCCATGGCATCCAGCAGTTGCTCGAGGGACCCGTTGTTGAAGCGGGGAGGTTGCAGTCTTTTTGCCTTTGCTGGCCATGTCTCGTGGGCAGTGGTGGTGAGCTGGTGGCGATGAGCGGTGTGCTAATGGCTGCTTTTTAAAGATGGCGGCTGGCGTGATGCAACAGCGGGGTGATGGTGAGTGGCTGATGGCATGTTTTACAGTAGTGAATAAATAATGAGGTGGGCTCGGGAAGATGCGGCGTGAAAACCCGCCATTTTCATCGGCGGGTAGGACTCCAGCTTACCCGCCCGCTACCACACTTAGTGCAAATCTGGGAAAATTCCGCCCTAACAGTGGGACCTTTATCGAGAAGGCCTAAAAAGCAACACCCCTCTCCCCACCTATGACATTGCTCACTCCCCATGCACCCCGACAATATTTACCTCCCTCAATTCCCTCCTGATACTGCTCACTCACGTCCAGACACTGCTCAACACCCCCTCACATCCAGCAATGCTTAACCCCAACATCCCCTCCTGACAATGCTCACCACTTGGCCCCATGCCCAAACCATAACACCCCCCACACCTCCATGACAACATAATTTAACAGCCGCATATTTGGTCATTACATTTCCCCCTACGTGGTTGATTATTAACGTTAAATGTGCAGTATTGTCTCTCTGAAACCAATAAGACAGTAATAAATTGGTTTACAAACTACTCAGCCTGCCCATATATTACTTGGAAATTGTTTAAAATGTGGTTTTACTCATTGGTGCAGTTATAATACACCGGCTGCAATGCTCAAACAATGTGACAGCTCTTATAATGTGCATTTATAAGTCAGTCTGCTGACTTGACCCTTGAACAATATTACCATTTTCAATGTTACTGGTATCACTTTAGGTAGACTAATTCAGACAGGTTACTACCTGGATTTAAACACTGGGATTTCTTTTAATTAAAGCATTAAATATCTCAGAACTTGCAAGTGGAGTCAAAGTTAACCCAATAATATTAACATGAGTTATTAAAGTTCTCAGTTCGATTTAATGCTTGGCAAGTTGCTTTGTCAAAAAAAAATGTTGGACAGTGAAAATGTTAAAAAAAAGTCCACAGGGAGACATTCCTCATGACCTTCAATAGTAACATATAGCTGTGCCATTTTCCACTAAAACAATTGACAATATTTGTGTTTCTGCTCATTAAGCTTTTTATTTAGCATTATTGCGTTCATGCAAATTCCTTCAATCTTTTGACAAATTTGAGCATCCACCCATCGAATCCCCATGTGACAATGCCTGAGTGGATGAGAATTTCCTACCTTAATGCTGCTATTACACTCCGGATAAATTTGACCCATGTTAACGACCTGCCACACCAATCGAATTTGAGAGATTTGAAAGTTCTCCAAACTTTCCAACAAATACTTTTTTAACCTGTTTCCAGCCCCTTGCCTCAATTTTTGCTGTTAAGGACTTTCAAGTAATCTTCTATCAGTTCTACTCTTCCCCACATTTTTCAGAACATTCCACATATTCACTTTGGAACAGGTATGGGATTCATTGTAGGCATACCACACCATAGATAGGAAAATGAGGGGGCCATTCAGCTGTTCAAGTTGCTATTCAATTAGATTATTGCTGATCTGTCCTTCAACTCCATTTACCTGCCTTTAAGCTATTGTTCTTACCTTAATACCCTCACCTAACAAAAATCTATTGATCTCAGTCATCAACATTTCAACTGACCTGGCACTTTTGAGGATTAAAGTTGTAAACTTCCATTAATCTTTGTGTGAAGAATTATTTCCAAATTTCATCCCGAATTGGCTAGCTCAAATTTTATAGGTTGTGCTCTTTTGTTGGTATTTTCTCACTCAAAACAATGCTTCAATGTATCCACTGTGTCACATGCTTTTATCATTTTACTTGAACATGGAAAGCAGGAAGAAGGTTCCAGACAGTTAGTCCAACAACCGTTAAATGGCTCAACTGAGGTACCAAATCAGGAAGTTGCTCTTGATGAAAGGTAAGTCCAGGCATGTAGGGAAGTTACTGAAGGGAAAGCATCATTTGAGTTTATGTAGGAAGAGGGAGAGAAGAGGGGAAAGCAAGGGACTTTCGTGGTTGGTAGGTCGTGGTGAATAGTTTTCAGGAGTATAATGCCCGAAAAGGTGCCTGAAGTAAAGGCTGAAGGGTATCTAGATCTGGGGAGGCAGTGACCATATTTGTTTATCTTCAAATATCCTTCATCCAAGTTTCATGAAGGTGAAACAAGAAAACTGTGGCATCTGAGGCATCTATAATGAAGGTGTGCTTTATGCCAAATAATGATTTTTAATTCATCAGCTGGAAACATGAATTGAGCTTTTAAAAACAGACTTTTTAAAAACAGAGACTAAAGTGATTTGAACTCAAAGCCCAAGATGGATGATCACAATTTGCATTACTGTATGTTCCACATTCCAATCCATTGGAGTGGAGTCAGTCATCAAAGATAATGACTTCAGTGGAGTGTGAAGGGCTCACGTCTACTGTCTCATTGGCAAGGCATCTATGGCAATCACTTGACGTATTCAACTGTTGGAGATGGGCCATTAATATTAATCACTTGGTCGATGGGACCCTGACTAAGTTAGCTTTCAGACATAAGCTAATCAAGTGACCTTTGGACACCGACAATGCCTCTTGTTTGAATCCTGCTGACAGTTGGAGAAGGAAGGTCACATGACAAGCTAACACTTTGTATGTTTTAAACACATGTTTTCTCAGGAGAACTGAGGCCAAGCAGCTTAGGGAGAAGACTAAATGGGGTTCCTCACCCCACCCCCTGTCTCCTTTTTACCTCTAACCCACCTGGTAAGCTTCAAGTCCTGTTTGCTGACTAGACACCCTGCTGCAGACAGAGATTTCTTAAAAGATTCCAACCCAGTACTACCATCCCCTGTAGAACAAACAACTCAGTCATCAACACCTTTAAATCAGGAGCATTGTGACCATCAAATTCAGCCTGAAGCTAGCTGAGTCACCAAACTACACACTGCATACTCCTTTACTTTTTTTATGAACTGGAATTTTGCCAACCCATTTTTCCTTCCCCAACCTGTAACTTTATTTGTCTGTGTGCGAACTTCAAGTGTCTGTGTCTGTGTCTGAGTGAAAGTTGGAGGGCATTTTATTATTTTACTGAGATCAGTTTAAATATAATACAGCTAACTGCTTTCTTCATTAATTGCAAGAAAACCTGTCCTATTATTTCTTTTATGATCACAGTGTGCAAAGTGCAAACAGTTAAGTACACACTAAAGTGGCACGTGTATCCTTTACTAACAAAATAACTGCTGCGGTCAAACGATGAGAGAGCAAAGAGGGGAGTCATGCAACCCCTCCTCACCTGGTCATAACAGAAATTTGGGGCTGCGTCTGGGATCAACCCCTGGACGAGAAATTGGAAGCAGGGAACTAAATTTACCTCTAGAAGTAATTTAAAAACTTTAATAATTTTTGTGATTTGCAGTGCTAGAGCACTAAAAATATCTACACTTGAAGCGAGAACATAGTGAGGTAACTTGGGACGGTTTAGAAGCCCTAACCATTGCAGAGTTAAGGAGTATAGCTAGGCATTCAGAGATCAAAATCCATGCAAAGGTCTACCTTTGTCAGTTTAATTTGTGCAATCTATATGAATATTAAAATCGTCCATGATTATTGTCCGTTAGCATTCATGTATGACAGCAATCTGAGCAAGCATGCCAGTATGTCATGTAAAAACACAGTGTGGCTGATATGATTTACAGAAATCACATTGGACTGACCTCCAGCTTCACCAGTTGTCACAGTCCTGATGCACTACACTGGGGATGGTGGTTCCATCCCCTAAAGTAAAAGTCGGGAGCAAGTCCGTCTCTGCTTGGCCTGTATAACCCGCAGCCATTAATTGGCCAAAAGCCCTTTTATTGGCTATAAGTGGGGCTTCCACTCCTCACCAAGACAATGTCCCATCCCAGAGAGCTTCTGGCCATTTTGGGGGCTGGTTGCTCTCATGTCCCAGCAGTGTCATTGCCGGGACTACAGCGAGGTTGAAGATGAAGACATTCAGTGTTAGAGCTGGGATATAAGTTGAGCCTAGAGTCTGAAGGCTGGTGAGAGAGTTGGGGTCATGGTTAGAAAGGGTAAGTGAGTGAACGCAGAGGGAGGGCTTTGAACCTTAATACTCCCTCAGCCTGGCACTGAGGCTCGCCAAATTTTGCCTGGCGGTTTGATGAGCAGGCATGGTAAAATCCCAGCTGCAATGGGAGGAAGTCCTTAAGTGGCCATTAATTGGTCACTTAAGGGCCTCAATTGGCCTACGGGCAAGCAGAACACATGACACCTACCCTGCTGCTGGTAAAATTGCAGTGGAGGCGGGTGGGGTGGGTAGATGCCAGGACTGGTGCTATTGGAATGGCGTCCAATTTTATAGCCGACTCTGCCTGCCATCTTGTCTCAAGTAAAACTCTGGCCCCTATCTCCAATAGTGGGCACTCCTGCTTCATGGGGTGGGGGTGAACATCTCAGGTATGATCTCCTCCTACTTCGTTGGTTTGCATTGTATGCCCACTTTCCCTAAATGAAAGTAAGGGAGCATGACATTGGTAGCCTAGTGAAATATCTTGAGGATGTTTATGTAATGGTAGTTTGGATGTTGGGAGAAGGTTGGAAGAGGTGAGAGAAATTGAGAGAATTATTCATGAGGAGAGCAGCAAGAGAAGAAGGCAGCGAAGGTTAGTGTGCTGCAGCAATTAATAGAGAGTGAAAGAAAGTGGGGAGGATGGTGTGGAAGTACTGGAACAATGGGTAATGGAAGCCTCAGTGGAGAAAAATAAAGATGTAAAGATGGCAGCATTTACTACCTTCTCTAGCCAGGTCATTGAGCTTTTTCCGACATTACAGTATGGTACTGGATGGAACATTATTGTTATTGACCTCCTCTGCAATCTTTAGTCAGGAGTTTTTTTGGCTCTCCCCTCCAGTGGGAATAGTACCTCCTCATTCACATTAACACCTACTCTTGGGGCACTAATGGAGCATTTGAACTCTTTTGCACATTCTGATATTCTTTAAAGTATTAGGTCACAGACTCAGTTTACAATTGCATCCAACCTCAGTGAAAATCCCCTTAAGAGAAGCATTGCCCATTCATAATATTGGGCCTCCTACTGATGCTGGTGCTCATGTGCTGCTAGTTGTATATAAACATTATCTAAATTAGTAAATAGCACAAATTCAACCTCCTGTCTGCAGTAGAAAGAGCAGCCATCGATTAATTGTGTACCACAATCCTCATATCAGTTTTGGGGGGGGGGTGGGGGGGGGGGGGGGGGTGTTCTTTCACCTTTTTAGTTTAACCTGCACCTAGGATTTGAAAGTCTGAAACCTGTATACCAAGTTCAGGACTAGCACACATTTGAGTTCACTGGCTAAAATTCTCACATTTTTATATACTGATGTTAAGTATACATATATTTATTGTATGCTTAATAAACCTGTGATACTGACTTTAGGAATTTGGGAAACATTTGGGAAACCTACTGATTGGAGAGGCAAATCAGCTTACATTTACACATCCCCTTTCTCCTCATCCCCTACTCTCATCACATCCTCTTCATCTCTTCTCTTGCCTTGCCCTCTCATCTCTTCCACCTCTCTCTTCTCTCTTATCCTATTATATCCCTCTCCATGCTCACTATCTCCCCTCCTCTCTCTCCCTCTCAGCCCTTCCTCTCTCCCCTTTAAACATCTCATCTCCTCCCCCTCCATCTCTTCCCCCTTTCCTCCTCTCTCTCCCCCTTTCCCTCCCCAACTTGGTTTAATTATCACTCCACCTTCTAATCCTACTTGACTTGGATTTGGCTGTCTGTTGGCTCTGTGAAAGATTGATCAATATATCTATATATTGTATATATAATATATGTGTAAATTGTATGTATTATATATGTATATATTGTATAACTGACACTAATACCTAATAGAAATAACTAGGATTTCTCCTGAAATTACAGCTGGTTAAAAAAACTAATTTCTTGGATGTTGACTTTTTTAAAATAATCTTATAAAATCATTTTAGTTTACCACTGGAATGGATTGATGCAAATATAGTCAAACCCATTTATGTGCAAATTAGCAAATTCTAGGAGAAGTCCTAATGTAAATATGTTTTGAGAATTCCACTTTAATTTTTGGTTATTATTCTTTCCGAACCACAACAGGGCTCCCCTTGTCCAGCGGGCCCCTGAGCTGGCTGCCAGGCACACTAACAGGCTACCTCTGACCTACATCTCATCAGACTTACCACTGTCCATCACCCAGCCTCTCCAATCCCAGTTCCTCCTACACAGAGATGGGCGCACTCCCCCTTCAACCCTATAAACAGGTAGATAAGGGTCCAAGCGTTGCCAGAGCCATTCAGAAGCCATAAGACACTGAATAAAGGATTCAGGGACAAATGCATCAACACAATTTAATGAACCACAACAACCAATAAGTAACATAAAAGTTTAAACATCCTGGTGTGTCCAGGTGCTCTTTTTAATGTGCTCCTGAGTGTTCTGATGAGTCTTCAGCTGAGGTTGAGACGGGCTGCTGGACACGATGCCTGGGCTTCAGGTGGCTTTGGCAGCTGTCCTGTGGATGCCTGGAAGACCTGGGCAGGCTGAGGGGCTGTTACACCATGCAGCTGCCTCCTTTGTGCTCCCACTTCCACTGGAGATGGGCAGAGGGTCTGGGGAGGACCTGTCCATCCTGGGAGCACCTTGAAAGGAGCTCCCAGGAGTGGCAGCTTCTGCACCTGCTCCCTCATGGTGCTCAATGGCACCCCCCTGGTCTACTGGAGGTGGAGGGACATCTGGAAGAGATTGCAGATACCCTGTCCTCTTCTCACCTGGCCAATTTTACCTTGAGTTCAAGCTGGGGTGATGGTATGCAGGTTTGTGCACATACCTGGCTATAACTGAGCGTTCTGCGGGATCTGAGAGTCTGCTGGAACTGGGTCTCTATGATGGCTGCTAACCTGTCCATGGAGGAAGTCATGTGTTCACACATTTGGGACATGGTAGAACTCATGGCCTGGATGGACTTCTCCATTGTCCAAGGCATGGCTGTGCAAAGCCTCTGGCAGCTCAGCAAGATATTCCCCTGTTTTTTGTTACAAACCCAGCAGATTCAGCGTGGCCAGCAACAGAGGCTCATCATCAGCCTCAGGCTCAGTATGGGCCAGGCCTCCAACCATCCTCTGACCATCAGGGCCCTCAGCTGTTACAGACGCTGTCAGCTGCTCCTGTGCATCTGTGAGATGCTCAGCAGCCTGTATCCTCGAATTGTTTCACATACATTAATCCAAAAGGGTGAATGAATGTGTACTGCTGGAGGGTGAGGTGGGACTTATTATCACTGCACCCTCTGAGACTTTTGTGCTCTCCTCCTAAGAAGTTGACTGAAGGGTCCCAGTTGGGGCAGCAAGCTGTCCCTGGGGAGTGCAGATAGCTGCCTGGGAGAACACAAATGGGGAGGGTAAAGGCCTTCCCATTCATTCCTCCCATCCATGCCTGCCACCCACTTCCTTTCTGTCAAAGGTGGACACCATGTTCTATTCTTGCTCATCCTTATTGCCCATCACTCCGATCTCTCCATCATTGATGGCTCAGCCACCCTGCTCTCTCACCTGGTCGACAGCCTCCTCCTCTGTGGCTGCCAAGATTCTCAGAGCTAGCACACCCGTACCCATCTTCATCTTTCCTTTCATTTTATGGGCATTTTTCTTCTGCAGACAGAAGAAGAAAGTGAGTCCCCAGACAATGAACAACTGGACCCCTCCTCATCTGGCATCCCTCAGGCCCTCGATGGGTCCTCCTGGATATCTCTTTCACATGCCCAGTCTCATCGGGTTTGGAGGATGCTGGCACCAAGAGGCAGTTGCCTGTCACTCACGTGCAGTCATTCCTCCTGAGGCTGCTGCTGGGGTATATGTTATTTTGCCCACTCGGCCAATCGCTCCCCTTGTTGTGACCTAGTACATGTTACCCACTTGACAGCTACAGAGTGCACATCATTCACTCACACTCACTGGTGATCCAGAGGAGAACATTGACCCACTTCTGACACTGGACCCAGGTGTGCTGCTGGATCCCATGGCTGCTAACATCTGTTGCACCCTCCGTCCAGGCTTCCCTGGTCAGGCAGGAGAGTCTCCTTTTTCTGTTCATTGGAAATAAGATCTCTCTGTGTTCCAGGCCACATGGAGGTAACCTGTGGAAAAGCATTGCTGAACAGTGGGGCCACCCTCTATTGGGCCTGTGGTACTCTCCAGCTATCAACCTCTGATCTGACCTTCTTCACCGAAGGCTGCTAACACTGGAGTTGCAGGAGGCCACTGATGGATCTTGCTGTTCAGTGGTTTCTGGCTTAGACCTGAAGGCTTTTGTTCCCAGTTAGTCCATTCAGCTGCAGGCACGAAAACAATCAGAGATGTAGGAACCATTACATTCAGGTCTCTTTGCTGTTTAAAAATGTCACCAGTGCTGGTGCTGCAAACAGCTGACACCAGAGTTTCCCTCTTCCTTCCTGCCCCTGCCACTGCAAAGGCCCCATCCCCTACCTCATTAATTGGCTGACTGCCCCATGATCCCATTTAGCCAGCTGCTTTCACCCCAGTGGACACTTCTGGGTCCACTGCCATCAACTTTACAATCGAAGCAATATCTGTCTTTCTCTGCACTCCCTGTGCAACCTGAGAGAATCTCTCAATTTTGGCTTGCTCTGGACTAGTTATTTGGTTTCTCATTGATTTGAGATCTTAAAATTAATTTGTTTCCATGTTCAGAAGGTAGAGGATGTCTCTTCTTTTACCCATTTAAGAGAGTAGTTTTCCACCTGTAAATGATGTGATTAGCTTCATACTCATTTAGACTTGTTCCCATTCCTGTTACCTTACGCAGCATTACATACACTGGCAAACATTGAAACATACACATCTTAAAAATGTGTGCACTTTTTACAAAACACAAAGCCCACAAGGGCTGAGCCACATTCTTACCCACAGCCAGAAATAGAAATGAGTATTTTATTTATAGCTCTGATCAGGCAAGCTCCATATGGATAAATAACATGATGTATGACAAAAGACATTGTATATTAGCAACTGAAAAGAGGCTGCTGAACTCCAGCAGATTTCACATAATTGCAAAAGTATATCTCCAGCCTCTATGAAGGAAAAAAGAAAAGCAGACCAAAAAATCATTGCACCAAACTAAAAGCTGCATGAATCACGCTGACACTTTCAATTTTAATACGGATCTATTGTTAGAGATTTGAATTTAGCTGCAACAAGCTAAATACTACTAAAACTATTTTTTATGGGTAATAGTGTCAGAAGAAAGTGTATTCTATTTGTCAACTTTATTCAGCAGTGTTCTAATTTCTAACAGTACTCTGCTTCATGGAACAAGAAATTGAAAAAAACATTGATTTTTTTTTCAAGATTGCTTACCCCTGGCATCTTCTGGAAGTTTAATATTTTACAGTTATGTTGCTGTTTTTCTTATTTTCCAGACATAAGTCGAATGTACCCTGCAGGCAATGTATTGCAAACACTTTCATTAAGAAATCTCCAAGACATTCTTTAAGTTGCCTTTACAAACTGAATATCTGTCGATCAGATCCATTTCCTGGACTGTTTGGTTTTTGCTTTTTGCCATGGTTTATTCAATCAGCTTACCAGGAACATTAAAATTTAAGATTTAATCTTCTTAACCAGGATAATTAGAATGATTTATGAGCCGAGGCATAGAATGCAATAGCAGGGAGGTTGTGCTGAGCAGTATAATCAGCCACTAGTTAAACATCAACTAGAATATTGCGTACAGTTCTGCATTGAAAGGAAGTATGTGGTCAAACAGGAGAGGGTACTGGAGAAGATTTACGAAAATATTGCCAAATATGGAGGGAAGAATGGATAAGACCATAAGACCATAAGACATAGGAGCAGAAATTAGGTCATTCAGCCCATCGAGTCTGCGCCGCCATTCAATCATGGCTGATAAGTTTCTCAACCCCATTCCCCCGTCTTCTCTCCGTAACATTTGATTCCCTTACAAATCAAGAACCTAACTATCTCGGTTTTAAATACACTCAATGACCTGGCCTCCACAGCCTTCTGTGGCAATTAATTCCATAGATAAGCTGGATTTGTTTCTGGAACAGAGGAGGTTGAAAGGAGATCTAATGGAGGTGTATAAAATTATGATTGGCCCAGATAATGGATAAGAGGGACCTATTTCCATTAACAGTGAGGTTCATAAGCAAAGAACATAGATTTAAAGTAATTGGCAGAAGAATTAGAGAGAATCTAAGGGGCAATTTTTACATACAGAGGACAGTGGCAACTCACTGCCTGAAAAGGTCGTAAAGGTAGAAACCCTCATCTTACCTCAAAAGCACTTGGATATGAATGTAAGGTGCTGTAACCATAAGACCATAAGATATAGGAGCAGAAATTAGGCCATTCGGCCCATTGAGTCTGCTCCGCCATTCAGTCATGGCTGATAAGTTTCTCAACCCCATTCTCCCGCCTTCTCCCTGTAACCTTTGATCCCCTTAGCAATCAAGAACCTATCTATCTCAGTCTTAAATACACTCAATGACCTGGCCTCCACAGCCTTCTGTGGCAATGAGTTCCATAGATTCACCACTCTCTGGCTAAAGAAGTTTCTCCTAATCTCTGTTCTAAAAGGTCTTCCCTTTACTCTGAGGCTGTGCCCTCGGATCCTAGTCTCTCCTACTAATGGAAACATCTTCCCCACATCCACTCTATCCAGGCCTTTCAGTATTCTGTAAGTTTCAATCAGATCCCCCCTCATCCTTCTAAACTCCATCAAGTATAGACCCAGAGTCCTCAAATGTTCATCATATGTTAAGCCTTTCATTCCTGGGATCATTCTCATGAACCTCCTCTGGACCCTCTCCAGGGCCAGCACATCCTTCCTGAGATATGGGGCCCAAAATTGCTCACAATATTCTAAATGTGGTCTGACCAGAGCTTTATAAAGCCTCAGCAGCACATTCCTGCTTTTATATTCTAGTCCTCTCGAAATAAATGCCAAAATTGCATTTGCCTTCCTAACTACCGACTCAACCTGCAAGTTAACCTTAAGAGAATCCTGGACTAGGACTCTCAAGTCCCTTTGCACTCAGATTTCTGAATTCTCTCCCCGTTTAGAAAATAGTCTATGCCTCTTCTTCGTACCAAAGTGCAAGATCTCACACTTCCCCACATTGTACTCCAACTGTCACTTCCTTGCCCTTTCTCCTAACCTGTCCAAATCCTTCTGCAGCCTCCTCGCCTCCTCAATATTACCTGTCCCTCCACCTATCTTTGTATCATCTGAAAACTTAGCCAGGATGCCCTCAGTTCCTTCATCTAGATCATTAATGTATAAAGTGAAAAGTTGTGGTCCCAACACTGACCCCTGTGGAACTCCACTAGTCACCGGCCGCCATCCTGAGAAGGACCCCCTTATCCCCACTCTCTGCCTCCTGCCAGACAGCCAATCCTCTATCCATGCTAGTACCTTGCCTCTAACACCATGTGCTCTTATCTTACTGAGCAGCATCCTGTGCGGCACCTTGTCAAAGGCCTTCTGGAAGTCCAAGTAGATAACATCCATTGGCTCTCCTTTGTCTAACCTACTCGTTACCTCCTCAAAGAATTCTAACAGATTTGTCAGGCATGACCTCCCCTTGATGAAACCATGCTGACTTTGCCCTACTTTACCATGCACTTCCAAGTATTCTGAAATCTCATCCTTAATAATGGATTCTAAAATCTTACCAATGACCGAGGTCAGGCTAATCGACCTGTAATTTCCCGTCTTTTGCCTCACTCCCTTCTTAAACAGGGGGGTTAAATTAGTGATTTTCCAGTCCTCTGGGATCCTCCCTGAAAGATCACTACTAAAGCCTCCACTATCTCTTCAGGTTTCTCCTTCAGAACTCTGGGGTGTAATCCATCTGGTCCAGGTGGTTTATCCACCTTCAGATCTTTCAGTTTTCCTAGGGCCAGGGCTTTCAGGGCTCCACAGGAATTTGCGTTTCATCCTTGCGCAGGGGCCATGCTAATCTTCTCTGTATCTTTCCAATTTTAATATATGTGCTGCCGAAGCGAGCACTTCAGGGCTCCACAGGTGAACTTTGTGGGATATTGCAAGCCGCCACCCACAAACACATGCATGAGGCTACCTACAGAGGCCGTGGCTGATGACACTCTTGCGGCAACCTTAGACTGCAGCAGAGCGATGCTACAATCAGGCTCATGCTGCAACTCGCAACTTGGTGGAGCAGACCATCAGGATGCTGAAGATGAGGTTCCGGTGCCTGGGCCGGTCTGGTGGAGCCCTGCAATACAGTCTGCAGGGGGTGTCATGCATCATCATCACCTGCTGTGCCCTTTACAACCTGGCACTGCAACAGGGAGAGGAGGTGGCTGAGGAGGAACTGGAGGAGCTAGAGGTCCCCTCTGTTAAGAAGGACATCGATGGAGAAGAGGGCAAGGCAGTCCTCAAAAGCAATGATGACAGCGATAAAGTCCTTACACTGGCCAGATGAGGCAGGCGCACTCAGGAGGGCCTCATAGCTGCTAGATTTGTGGAGGATGATGACGACATTCAGTGAAGAGACACCAGAGATTTTCACATTCCATCTGAGAATGTCTGACTCCTGTCTGGCCCAAGGCAGCTCAATTGCGTTCTGTGATCAGGGCCATATCTTAGAGACGCAGCTGTGAAATTTTAAATGCGCCTGATCCCTTGTCCGCCTTCAGCACTTGAGTCTTTCAGGAGCACAGTGTCACTGGTCACAGATGCTGAGGAGATGAGAGCCAGCCCCACCTTAAAGGTGCTGAGAGCACACAGAGAGAATGACAGAACTCTGTGACGCCTTCTCACCACATTCGGGCAGCAATGACCAGCACCACTGAGGTGCAGGCATCAGTAATGTTTCCAGGGATTGTGAGACTAGACCATTACTTTGGCCTGAAGGCTGCACAGAGCACAGGGAAGAGGCCCTGGACTGAGACACCTGCCTTTATCTTGTACAGAAAGGTTTCACACCTGAGTGACACGAACACTGGTCATCAGAACAAGAAGCCATAGGCAGGGAGACATTGTCGAGCGTTTAATTATAATAGTGAACATTATGTACAAGTGATTAACACCTGTACCCAGGATGTGCACCTACATCTTAAGGCTTGACCTAAATAGCCAAGTGGTTATGGTACTGGGTTTGTAAGATCAAGAGTTCAAATCTCACAATGGCAAACTATGAAACAATGTAACTTCATCTGAAACAGATGGAAACAGGTTTGTACTCAAAAGAGTTACATCTTATTAACGCTTGGCCTAAATAGCCAAGTGGTTATGGTACTGGGTTTGTAACCCTAAGATTAAGAGATCAAGAGTTCAAATCTCACAATGGCAAACTATGAAACAATGTAACTTCATCTGAAACAGATGGAAACAGGTTTACTCAAAAGAGTATCAAGAGTTCATTTTGGCTTGGCCTAAATAGCCAAGTGTTTATGGTACTGGGTTTATAACCCCAAAATCAAGAGTTCAAATCTCACAATAGCAAACTATGAAACAATGAAACTTCATCTGACAACAGATGGAAATGGGTTTGTACTCAAAAGAGTTACTCTGTCATTTTAGCTTGGCCTAAATAGCCAAGTGGTTATGGTACTGGGTTTGTAACCCTAAGATCAAGAGGTCAAATCTCACAATGGCAAAACTATCAAGAGTTCAAATCTCACAATGGCAAACTATGAAACAATGTAACTTCATCTGAAACAGATGGAAACAGGTTTACTCAAAAGAGTATCAAGAGTTCAAATCTCACAATGGCAAACTATGAAACAATGTAACTTCATCTGAAACAGATGGAAACGGGTTTGTACTCGAAAGAGTTACAACTGTGACTCTTAGGAGGGTAGTGTTTGCTTGTAATTTGTAACTGTGTTAAATGCTTCAATGGTATTAAAGCACCTTGTGATCCATGTGTAAAAGTTGAACTGCTGCAGTCCATGTGGTGTTAGGGGGGAGATTTGGGATTTTGGCTTGGCCTAAATAGCCAAGTGGTTATGGTACTGGGTTTGTAACCCTAAGATCAAGAGTTCAAATCTCACAATGGCAAAACTATCAAGAGTTCAAATCTCACAATGGCAAACTATGAAACAATGTAACTTCATCTGAAACAGATGGAAACAGGTTTACTCAAAAGAGTATCAAGAGTTCAAATCTCACAATGGCAAACTATGAAACAATGTAACTTCATCTGAAACAGATGGAAACTGGTTTGTGTGCTCGCTTCGGCAGCACATATACTAAAATTGGAACGATACAGAGAAGGTTAGCATGGCCCCTGCGCAAGGATGACACGCAAATTCGTGAAGCGTTCCATATTTTTTTACAGCTGACCTGAATTAGGGGCTGTGCCTGATTTATCCCAATTTTGTTGATTTGGTTTTCATTTAAAAGATCATCAAGAGTTCAAATCTCACAATGACAAAACTATGAAACAAAGTAACTTCATCTGAATTGGAACAGATGAAAACGTGTTTGTACTCGAAAGAGTTACATGGCAGAACATTGTTCCGATTTTTAGGCCTAAATAGCCAAGAGGTTATGGTACTGGGTTTGTAACCCTAAGATCAAGAGTTCAAATCTCACAATGGCAAAACTATCAAGAGTTCAAATCTCACAATGGCAAACTATGAAACAATGTAACTTCATCGGAAACAGGTTTACTCAAAAGAGTATCAAGAGTTCAAATCTCACAATGGCAAACTATGAAACAATGTAACTTCATCTGAAACAGATGGAAACGGGTTTGTACTCGAAAGAGCTACAACTGTGACTCTTAGGAGGGTAGTGTTTGCTTGTAATTTAGCTTGGCCTAAATAGCCAAGTGGTTATGGTACTGGGTTTGTAACCCCAAGATCAAGAGTTCAAATCTCACAATGGCAAACTATGAAACAATGTAACTTCATCTGAAACAGATGGAAACAGGTTTACTCAAAAGAGTATCAAGAGTTCAAATCTCACAATGGCAAACTATGAAACAATGTAACGTCATCTGAAACAGATGGAAACGTGTTTGTACTCGAAACAGTTACCCCACATTATTGCATGCCAGGATCAACTGGGGTAAATGTTCTGGACTCCTGGTCGGTCAGTGGCAGATGGATCCCCTACCCGAGGAGCTCAGGCCTTTCACCTGGAGCAGTACCAGCCTCCTCTACCTGGGGGTCCATCTCTGCCCCACTGAGGAATCCTGGCCGGCAAACTGGCAGGAACTGGAGACGAAAGTCACCGCTCGCCTGCGGCGCTGGACAGGACAGCTCCGAGTGCTATCTTACCGAGGTCGAGTTCTGGTCATAAACCAGCTGATCGCCGCCATGTTGTGGTATCGGCTGGTCACTTTGACCACTCCCCCGGACTTTGTCACAAGATTCCAGAGATTGTTAGTCGACTTCTTCTGGGACAAAAGATTGCACTGGGTCGCTGTCGAGGTTCTGAGTCTCCCGCTTAGGGAGGGTGGTCAGGCGCTGGCGTGCCTACGCACACGGGTGGCGACTTTCCGCCTTCAGACCCTGCAGCGATACCTCTACGTCGAGCCTCCTCCTAGATGGTGTGCCCTGATGACGTATTTCTTCCGTCAGGTGCACGGCCTGAATTATGACGTGCAGCTCCTGTTTATAGAACAGCTGGGCCTCGGTGGCTCCTTGCAGGCGTTGCCCGTCTTTTACCAGGACCTGATCAAAGTCTGGAAAGTGGTCGCCTCGCAACGCAGCTCTCCCCCGTCAGGAGTAGCGGCTATCGTCAGAGAGCCGCTGCTCAGGAATCTGCCCCTCCGTCCTTTTCAGTGGTTGGCGGAGAGGAGGGCTGTGGCCGCAGGGGTGACCAGGATCGGGGACGTGCTGGGTGGCGGAGGACTGGGCTGGATGCTCCCGCAGGAGTTGGCGCGACGCGCATCTGTGAGTGTCCAGGTCGCAGCCGATGCCATCCAAGACCTGAGAACGGTCGTGCTCGGACCCGACGTTATTTTGGGTCTTGAGGTGGCCCAGGTGCGCGGTGGTCTTCCGTCTGAGCGTTCCCCTGTTCGGACGGAATTCCACATTGGCCCCAAGCCCCGAACCCTCCCTCGGGTGCTGGTGCCCCGCAATATGAGCCGTCTCGGGGACATGCCCTCTGTGTCTTTTGGCACGGCAAAGAGGGGCTTTTTGTACGGACTGCTGCTGCACACCTTCCATTTTCTCGCCCTTGTCCGTCGACCGGACACGCCTTGGCGTGCCTTGTTGCCGTCCGGCGGCGGAGGCCCCCGATGGGAGGCCCTCTATGGAGGTGTCCTCCCCCTTTCTATCGGGGACCTGGGTTGGAGGGTGTTGCATGCAGCAGTCCCTTATAATAAGAGGATGCATAGGTTCACGGACTCTCAGGACACATGCCCTTTTTGCGGTCTTGTGGAGTCCGTGGACCATGTATACATAGGGTGTTGAAGGCTGCACTCCCTTTTTAGTTATTTGAAAAACCTTTTATTGATGTTTTGTTTGCACTTCAGCCCCACGCTCCTGATCTATGGGCACCCGGTGCGGAAGGGGGTCGGGAAGGAGGAGGACCTCCTCGTGAACCTGCTCCTGGGCCTGGCCAAGTTGGCCATTAACAGATCCAGGCAGCGGGCGATCGACGGGGGAGTCCTGCCCGATTGTTTGTCCCTCTTCCGTGGCTACGTTCGCTGCCGGATGTCCCTGGAGAAGGAGCACGCGGTGTCTGCTGGCACTCTCGAGGCCTTCCGTGCTCGGTGGGCACCGCGGGGACTGGGGTGTTTTGTTGACCCCTTTAATCACATTTTGATTTAAAGTTTGTAAGTTTCCTTTAAACTTTGTTCTTGGTTTTATAGCTGACCTGAATTAGGGGCTGTGCCTGATTTATCCCAATTTTGTTGATTTGGTTTTCATTTAAAAGATTATCAAGAGTTCAAATCTCACAATGGCAAACTATGAAACAATGTAACTTCATCTGAATAGGAACAGATGGCAACGTGTTTTTGCTCCTGATCTATGGGCACCCGGTGCGGAAGGGGGTCGGGAAGGAGGAGGACCTCCTCGTGAACCTGCTCCTGGGCCTGGCCAAGTTGGCCATTAACAGGTCCAGGAAGCAGGTGATCGATGGGGGAGTCCCGCCCGATTGTTTGTCCCTCTTCCGCGGCTACGTTCGCTGCCGGATGTCCCTGGAGAGGGAGCACGCGGTGTCCGCTGGCACTCTCGAGGCCTTCCATGCTCGGTTGGCACCGTGGGGACTGGGGTGTTTTGTTGACCCCTTCAATCACATTTTGATTTATAGTTTGTAAGTTTCCTTTAAACTTTGTTCTTGGTTTTACAGCTGACCTGAATTAGGGGCTGTGCCTGATTTATCCCAATTTTGTTGATTTGGTTTTCATTTAAAAGATTATCAAGAGTTCAAATCTCACAATGGCAAACTATGAAACAACGTAACTTCATCTCAAACGGATGGAAATGTGTTTGTACTCGAAAGAGTTACATCTTCTTAATGCTTGGCCTAAATAGCCAAGTGGTTATGGTAATGGGTTTGTAATCCGAAGATCAAAAGTTCAAATCTCACAATGGCAAACTATGAAACAATGTAACTTCATCTGAAACAGATGGAAACGTGTTTGTACTCAGAAGTGTTACATAATCTTGCTTGGCCTAAATAGCCAAGTGTTTATGGTACTGGGTTTGTAACCCCAAGATCAAGAGTTCAAATCTCACAATGACAAACTATGTAACTTCATCTGAAACAGATGGAAATGGGTTTGTATTTGAAAGAGTTATATTGAATTTGGTGCACTGATATTAACCTGACCTTCAATTAAAACTTTAGGCCTTTCACCTGGAGCAGGACCAGCCTCCTCTACCTGGGGATCCATCTCTGCCCCGCTGAGGAATCCTGGCCGGCAAACTGGCAGGAACTGGAGGCGAAGGTCACCGCTCGCCTGCGGCGCTGGACAGGACTGCTCCAAGTGCTATCTAACCGAGGTCGAGTTCTGGTCATAAACCAGCTGATCGCCGCCATGTTGTGGTATCGGCTGGTCACTTTGACCACTGCCCCGGACTTTGTCACAAGAATCCAGAGATTGTTAGTCGACTTCTTCTGGGACAAAAGATTGCACTGGGTCGCTGTCGAGGTTCTGAGTCTCCCGCTTAGGGAGGGTGGTCAGGCGCTAGTGTGCCTACGCACACAGGTGGTGACTTTCCGCCTTCAGACCCTGCAGCGATACCTCTACGTCGAGCCTCCTCCTAGATGGTGTGCCCTGATGACGTATTTCTTCCGTCAGGTGCACGGCCTGAATTATGACGTGCAGCTCCTGTTTATAGAACAGCTGGGCCTCGGTGGCTCCTTGCAGGCGTTGCCCGTCTTTTACCAGGACCTGATCAAAGTCTGGAAAGTGGTCGCCTCGCGACGTAGCTCTCCCCCGTCAGGAGTAGCAGCTATCGTCAGAGAGCCGCTGCTCAGGAATCCGCCCCTCCGTCCTTTTCAGTGGTTGGCGGAGAGGAGGGCTGTGGCCGCAGGGGTGACCAGGATCAGGGACGTGCTGGGTGGCGGAGGACTGGGCTGGATGCTCCCGCAGGAGTTGGCGCGACGCGCGTCTGTGAGTGTCCAGGTCGCAGCCGATGCCATCCAAGACCTGAGAATGGTCGTGCTCAGACCCGATGTTATTTTGGGTCTTGAGGTGGCCCAGGTGCGCGGTGGTCTTCCATCTGAGCGTTCCCCTGTTCGGACGGAATTCCACATTGGCCCCAAGCCCCGAACCCTCCCTCGGGTGCTGGTGCCCCGCAATATGAGCCGCCTCGGGGACATGCCCTCTGTGCCTTTTGGCACGGCAAAGAGGGGCTTTTTGTACGGACTGCTGCTGCACACCTTCCATTTTCTCGCCCTTGTCCGTCGACCGGACACGCCCTGGCGTGCCTTGTTGCCGTCCGGCGGCGGAGGCCCCCGATGGGAGGCCCTCTACGGAGGTGTCCTCCCCCTTTCTATCGGGGACCTGGGTTGGAGGGTGTTGCATGCAGTAGTCCCTTATAATAAGAGGATGCATAGGTTCACGGACTCTCAGGACACATGCCCTTTTTGCGGTCTTGTGGAGTCCGTGGACCATGTATACATAGGGTGTTGTAGGCTGCACTCCCTTTTTAGTTATTTGAAAAACCTTTTATTGATGTTTTGTTTGCACTTCAGCCCCACGCTCCTGATCTATGGGCACCCGGTGCGGAAGGGGGTCGGGAAGGAGGAGGACCTCCTCGTGAACCTGCTCCTGGGCCTGGCCAAGTTGGCCATTAACAGGTCCAGGCAGCAGGCGATCGACGGGGGAGTCCCGCCCGATTGTTTGTCCCTCTTCCGTGGCTACGTTCGCTGCCGGATGTCCCTGGAGAAGGAGCACGAGGTGTCTGCTGGCACTCTCGAGGCCTTCCGTGCTCGGTGGGCACCGCGGGGACTGGGGTGTTTTGTTGACCCCTTTAATCACATTTTGATTTAAAGTTTGTAAGTTTCCTTTAAACTTTGTTCTTGGTTTTACAGCTGACCTGAATTAGGGGCTGTGCCTGATTTATCCCAATTCTGTTGATTTGGTTTTCATTTAAAAGATTATCAAGAGTTCACATCTCACAATGGCAAACTATGAAACAATGTAACTTCATCTGAATAGGAACAGATGGAAACGGGTTTGTACTTGAAAGAGTTACATCTTCTTAACGCTTGGCCTAAATAGCCAAGTGGTTATGGTACTGGGTTTGTAGCCCCAAAATCAAGAGTTCAAATCTCACAATGGCAAACTATGAAACAATGTAACTTCATCTGAATAGGAACAGATGGAAACGGGTTTGTACTCTAAAGAGTTACATCTTCCTAACCTTTCTCACCTTGCCTCTATGCCTTGGTGCTCCCCCGACATCCACAGTAGTGGTGGAGGCTGCCCGCTGACTGCTACACCCTGTTCTCTGTGATGGCCTTGGTGGGCGTCCTCTGGAAGGGGGAGATCTGGAGGGCCCTGGCCTGCTTTCGGGGTCCTGCTCCTCGGCCTGTGAATCTGGAGCTGCTGAGGTCGCAGGAAGAGGGGATTTCGATGGGCCAGACACTCCGAGTCACCTGGATGGATGGCCATGGAGTGTGCACCTGCTGATCCTCCTCCCTATGGATACGTGAGGGCCCCTGGTTGACTCCTTGAGGAGAAGGGGAAGATGGAGTAAGATCAAGCTACTCCCACCCCTCTTGTGTACACACTGTTGGAGGCCAACTATGGCATCAGAAATAGAGTGGAGCAGCAGTGCAGGACCAATGTCTTGGATCAAGGTCTCCAAGGTGGCTGCTATCCTACCAGTGTTGACCTTGGTGCATTGGCATGCTGGCGCTATCAACTCAGCCTCAAGATGGACGGACTCCTCCATCGTTCCTTGCAATCTGAGGAATGCCGCGGACATCCCTTCCTGATGTTCCCAAGCTCGCTTTTGCAGCTCCAGCAACTGAGATATGACCAAGTCCAAAGGCTCTTCATCTGACTCAGACTCAGCAAATTTCTGGACTCCAGCAATGCTATGAGTGGCACATACCTGGGTAGTCCCTTCCTCTGCCTGCTGTGGATCAGACAGTGCGATGTGTTCACCAGATTGTGACCCCGAGGCTACTCTAAAGCTAGGTCCCACCGAGGTGTGTGTCTCTGTGCTGGTGGAGGGTGTGGGTGAGCGCTGTGATGGGACTTCAGATTCCTCTTCAGAGGTTTCTTCGGGGCTTTCTTGGAGGCTCTGGGACGTGGACTCCCATTGGCTGTTCCCAGATGTTCCTGTGAAAGCAAGGAGAGATAATTAGTGCATGGCAGGGGCTATGGAAATGGACCCATCACTCACAGCATGGTTGTCTAATGGATGTTGCACTGTTGGTTCCTCACTTGGTACAGCAGCGCCGACCTCACCGTCAGCACAGGTTCAGTCCAGATCCTCACCGGCCAGCTGGATGGCTCTGTTTTCAAAGTCCGTGAGGTCCTTGATTTCAGGCGTTCCGCTACCGGTCTGTGATCTCTTCCTCTTGTTATTTGCCAGCTTGCCCTGCATGGATAGAGATGGGGAGACTGTATCAGGATGCCTGCCAGGCCAGATGATAAATGTGCCTGTGTGGGTGGTGAGTGGTCCCATGGATTGGATGAGGACAATGAAGGTCTGTGTGAGGGAGTGAACGGTGAGGTCCCTTGAACTGGCAGTGAGTGAGATCCCTGCGGATGGGTTTGTGAGTGTGTGAGTTGAGTGTAAGAAGAGTGACTTACTCTGGCGGAATGGGGATCATTCATCCTCATGGGGCACCGCCTTCCATGCTGAATTAGTGATGTTGCTGCCTCTCCTGTGGCCAGAGCGGGGATTCAGGACAGGCCTCCACGGTGTCTGAAAGGGGCTTGAGTGATGCATCATTAAACCGGAGCCTGCAGTGTTCTTGCCTTACAAAGCCATCTCTTCTTTGCAACAGTCCAGGGCTGGAAGCACTGAGAGGTATGCATGCCGCTGCACTCTAAGTAGGGGGCCCGGGGTGATGGAGCAGTGAGGTGATGGTCTGGTGGGTGAATGAGACCCCGCCTGCCATGTTTCCTGGAATGCATGATTGATGAGGTGGGTTTGGGATGATAGGGTGTGAAAAGCCTTCATTGCAGCCCACGGGTAAAACATCACTTTTCCAGCCCGCTACTGCACTTGTGCAATTCTGGGACGATTCTGCCCAATTTTTCACGTTCTTTCTGAGCTTAATTTCACTCACTGGCACTGAGAGTGCATGATGTAAATGCAGTCAGTCTTTCCTCACCATTATCCAGCACATGAGAGGACACAGCACCTTTTTTTATTCATTGATGGGATGTGGGCTTCGTTGGCTGGGCCAGCATTTGTTGCCCATCCCTAGATGCCCTTGAGAAGGTGGTGGTGAGCTGCCTTCTTGAACCACTGCAGTCCAGTGGTGTAGGTACACCCACTGTGCTGTTAGGAAGGGGAGTTTTTGACCAGGATTTTGACCCAGCGACAATGAAGGAACGGCGATATATTTCCAAGACAGGATGGTGAGTGACTTAGAGGGGAACTTCCAGGTGGTGTTGTTCCCATCTATCTGGTGCCCTCCCATCCCTGGGGACAAGGGTGTCCTCCTGGCAGCTGCCACCTCCACCAGGTGGACGGTGAGGCGCTCATCGGAAAAGCAGGGGTGCGAGTGCCCACCCAACCTGCCCTCCCGCTTGCCATGTCCAGCCGCACTCGATCCCATAGCTTCAATTTAGGAATTCAGAGGAGACATCATTCTGTGGCTGCCTTTCAGGGCCTGCCTGGGTTTTTTAACTGGCCGCTGGGTCGCAAGTGAACCCGGCAGCCAACACCCTCGCTTGGCCCTTCCTGATAAGTGCGGAGATGTGTTTCGCACTGGGTGGGCCTTAATTGGGCTGCCAGTGTAAAATCGCTGTTGGGGTCGATTGCGAGTGGCAGAGCATTTCCCAGTTGCTGCAGGGCCTGCCCACTATGCCTGCCTAACCACCTCAAAATCCTGCCCATGTCTATTTCAGTTTCAAAGGCTGCTATTTGGTGTTTCTTCAGCCTTCAGAATTTTTTAAAGGGGTATCTTGTAAGTATTTCAAGGAGTAGTGTGTTATTTAGTTTCAGCTCTAAACAGGCAGACCCATGACAACAAACTGAAAAAGGTGCTCCAACATTTGGGAAAGCAGGGGGTTCAGGCAAAGGCACAAAGATATGAAATGATTCAAAACTCTGCAGAGTATTTGGGTTACAGGGTAGACAAACAAGGGTTACATCCTACCAAGAGTAGAATAGAATAGAATCATAAGAGCACAGAAGGCCATTAGGCCCATCCTGTTTATGCCGCCCTCCAAGGGAGCGATTGACATGATGCCACTCCCTCACTTTCTCCTGCACATTCCTCCTTTACAGATATTTAGAAAATGTAGAAAAATTTATGGCACAGAAGGAGGCCACTCTGTCCATCATGTCTCTGCTGGCTAAAAAATGGGCCACCCAGCCTGAACCCATTTCCCAGCACTTGGTCCATAGCCCTGGAGGTTACAGGACTTCAGGTGCATATCCAAACACATGGTTTCTGCCTAACCTCAAGTGAGGTTCAAGCAATAGGAAATTGCACCACACCCTCAATATCCATAAGCTCAGATGTTTTTTTAATTTAGTGAGTTATTATGGTAAATTCATACCAAATCTTGCAACATTACTACATCCATTAAATGAACTCTTGAGGAAGGTGTTTTATGAATTGGACAAGAGAGTGTGACAAAGCATTTCAGTTGTATAAAAGTCATTTGGTAGATGGGGTTTCTGGGGTTGTGCTTGGACCTGCAATCCCTCACACAGGCACTGACCTCAGGTGGTCAGTGTCAGTGTGGGAGATGGATGTGGCACCTAGTATCCCAGCTAGGTGCCCATCCATCAGTGGTGAGCAGGGAGGTCCACAGTGACCTCACGTTGGTGCACGAGCTACTTGTCATCTCTGTGGCTCCTCTCAAGGCGCTCTGGATGACTGCAGCAGATCCTCTGCCCCTCTGCCAGTGACCGTGGCATCTGATGAGGCTGCGGTGACTGGGGAGATGCCAGCTGTGGCACTGGCTGCTCCCTCCCAGGCGGGACCAGCACAGGCTCCACTGGCCAGAGGATGACCACCAAGGTCATCAAGACCAACAGGAAGCAGAGTGAGCAGGCTGTCTCCAATGCCAGTGCCAGTGAGGGGGGGAGTGCCAAGACATAGCATTCGTACATGTAAGTTAAAGGCAGCATGAGTATAAGAGGACAGGGGTGATTTTATGTTAATTTATGTTTACTTTATTTTTGCTAGTCTGGGACTGAAGACCAGAAAAGTTTATGTAAGTATTTTGGAATTGTCAAAATGAGATAAATTTTGTTTTTGTCACCACGTCCCGAGTATTCTTCACCTTTTTTATTTAATGTGGTGCGGGGAATGCCAGTAGGTAATGCTGGACGTGAGTAGCTCTGAACTTTATTTCACAGGCACTGAGTGTTTTTTGTGTTCAAATGAAAGGGTCCTTTCAGACATCCAGGATGGAGGCAGCAGCCCTGGCATGTGGTTGAAGCTGATCTTTGGCAGCCTAGCTGAAGGAGCAGTGGATCAAGGTGTCCCTGCTGTCCCTACCTCCCTGGAGGTTACCGAGGTCTGGCTCCATGCCCTCGGCGTTCCCCTCACTGTGCTCCTCTTCGGACTCACTACCAGATTCATCATCTGTGGTCTGTGCAGCTTCGTCAAGATCCTCTTCCTCCAGTGGGTCCCCCCTGGCCAGTGTCAGATTGTGGAGAGCACAGTATGCAACCACTATCAATGACACCCACTCTGGGGGGTATTGTAGTGCTACCCCTGGACAGTCCTGGCATCAGAAGCACATCTTGAGAAGACCTATGGTCCTCTCTATCACCACCCTTGTGGAGCCATGACTCGTATTGTAACGCTGCTCTGTCTCTGTTCTTGGGTGGCGGAGAGGCGTCATGAGCCACTCTTCAACAGATAGCCCTTGTCACCCAGCATCCATCCAGTCAGGCTGGAGCACTGAAGAGCCTCAGTACCTGGGAGTGTCTCAGGATGTAAGTGTCATGGGAGCTGCCTGGGTACCTTGCACAGACTTGCAGAATCAGCATCCTGTGATCACACACTATCTGCACGTTCATGGAGTGGAATCCCTTCCTGTTGCTGAAGGCACCTGGTTGAACCACTGGCACCTTGATGGCCACATGTGGGCAGTTGATGGCGCCCTGGACAAGAGGGAACCCAGCAATCGCTGCAAAGCCTCTGACTCGTTCAACCTGGCCGGCTTCATTTTTACGGTAAAGAATCAAGGTCAGTATCTGCCTGAACAGAGCTTCTGTCACCAGCTTGACACAACTGTGGACAGCTGATTGGGAGACTCCACACAGATCCCCCACTGAGCCCTGGAAGGAGCCGGAGGTATAGAAGTTGAAGGCCGCTGTGACCTTTAAAGCCACTGGCATGGAATGTCTACCCACACAGTCAGAGCTGATCTCAGGCCCAATCATCTGACAGATAGAGGTCACGGTCTCCCTTGAGAGGTGGAGCCTCCTTCAGCATTGCACCTTGGACATATTGAGGTAGCTTCAGCGCTGCCTGTAAACCCTGGCAGCAGGATAGTGGCGACTTCTGCAGCCCCTTTTGCCTTGGACCTCCTGCTGGCCCTGCATCCCTTATGCCTGGGCCTCTTCTCCCACAGGTCCCTCCCCTGGAAGCTGCATTGGGACACCTGGCCTCCTCTCCCCTTTGCCTCTCTCTTCCTCCTCCTCAGAGATGTCACCAGCGGAGACCACAATCCCCATTACCAGGGTAAGGAAAGTCTGTCTGAAAACTGGAAGGCTCCACATGGTCTGAATCCTCCAGGGGCTTTGCAGATACCAATGAGTCCTGAAATGAGGCCTGGAAATGCTAAGAATGAAGCCCAGAATAGAGATGAAGCTTCCAATTACCAGTAAGTCACCAGCAACAAACTATCTATCAAACTCCTCAATACTCACACTGGCAATGCTTCTGACCCTTTTCATCCTGCCTGTGAATGAGGTTTTTGAAAATGTCAGCTGGCTGCCTGCCTGTTTTGCCCATGCGATGAGCAGAAAATCGCAAGGGCAATTGAAAATTGCTGTCAATCGGACTGTTAATGGCCTTAAGAGGCCTGCTAATTAATGACAGGCACGGGTCTGGCACATGCTTGTGCCCGCCAAGCGAAATATTGCACGAATGCAGATTACGTCAGGATGCTCACCCGATGACATCGCAAGCTATTTTACGCCTGATCGGATCGGGCAGCACCTGCCCAAGGGACAGAAAATCCTGCCCCATGTGTGTATTCATAGTCCAATATGACTTAGGTCATCTTCTATCTCAAGTTGCAGATCGGTGTTTGTAAGACATAATTTTGAAAAAAATCTAGCCTCCTGATACATTCCAGTAACTGATTTACACTGGCCTTATAATCCCCACATATTCTTACACTTCCATCTGACTTTGGTACTGCCACTATGGGAGTAGCCCAATTACTCTGTTCTACTTTAGAGATAGTGCTCTGAGTCTCAAGTCTTCAGCTTCTGCTCTACTTTCTCCTGTACAACATAGGACACTGGACGAGTCCAGCAATAAACTGGTCTTGTATTCATCTGAACATGTATATCCTTATATCCTTGAATCGGTTTACGGTTTCATTAAACACCTGAGAGTACTCGGTGACCGCACCGCACCATCTTGTGTTATGAATTTCATTTCTATGCAAAACAACTCATCCCAGTTTAATTGATGAGGGCTGGTTTTACATCCTACACTTCAATGATGGACAATTTTTCACATTGCTCCTTGTATGTGGCTGGAACCGACACACTTTCCATTGTGGGAATTTTCTCCCCTCCACAACTTTGTGTGATTTCTCCATTTGATGTTGACTCAACTTTTCATGGTAAAGAGATTCAGGAATCACGCTAACTGATGCACCCATGTCAACCATGCTCACTGGAGCTCCATCCAATGTTTCTTGGACTACAATGTCCTGTGAATTTCCACTGGGCATCCTTGTACCTCAGATCGTATGGGTCTCAACCGACCTTGCTTCGACTTGGTGCTGTTTAACCCACATGTACAGCAGCCTTTTCTCTGAGAGTGGATTTTTAAGCCTCTTTCTCAGTAAAATATACCTTAAAGTTCCTCTGCTTGTTTGCTGGAAGCTTCTCCAACCCATATTTGTTTAGCTAGGGGAATCCACAATTCCAGTTCATTGCCAGACTGTGATAGCTTTAAAGGCGGGAGATGCGGGCACTGAGCTGGCAGGCTAGCAGCTGGAAGGAGTCATAGCCACTTGTTTAAAGGGACACCTCACATGGAGCTGTGTCAGGCATTCCAAGGATATTCATTTTCCTAAAGGAAGGAGATTTTGTTGTTGCTTATAATTATTTGCCAGAAGTGATTGCAAAGGTTTCTTTTTGACTGCTTTTGCTGAAGGGAAGATTTCAGGATCTTTGGCAGGGAAGAGAAAGCCATAGAATGTGTTTTATCTAGGGTTCAGGGTCTACATGGGGTTTCTTTAGGGTTTGCCTGTTTCCCTAAGAAAGCTACTTTAGTCTGTAATTCATAAAAAAACATTCTTGTTCATTTGCATATCTATATACATCTCAATAGTCTACATGAGGTTGTACTTCTGCTTCCCAACAGATCTCAGTTACTTAAGTCATGTGATATTGCGTCATAATTACCTCAGAATCAGGTCCTCCTGATGTTAACCCTTTACCATACAAAGCTCCCTAAGTCTATCAAGGGTCTTTGATTCCTTCTGATATTTCCCTGGTCCATCTATTATAATGCCTTCTTTCTGTTGATCTCATATCCATACTCTCCCCTTGGACTGTAGCACTGTCCAGTCTCGTGTTCTGTGCCTGAAGTTCAAATTCTGAGCTTGACTGTTTCTTTGTTGCTCCTCACATTTCCTAAATTTCTCATGATCATCTGAGGTAATGTTAGGTTGTAGCATTTGTTGTAGAGCAGGAAGTTGTGTTTGCAGCCGTCTTCCCGTCAATAGCTTTGATGGTAAGAACCCGTTTTTTAGCAGTGAGATTCTGTTTTAAGAAAGGCTAATTTGATATCTTTGCTCTTTTACATCAATTCCTTAATTGTTTGAATGCTTCTTTCTGCTTTTCCATTCGACTGAGGAAATCTAGGTGAACTAGTCACATGTATGAAACCATATTCCTGTGTAAGGTTATGGAGCAGCTTGTTGGCAAACTCAGGACCATTGTCTGACACCGTAATGTTTGGGATGCCATGTATCACAAAGATTCTTCTTAGTGATGTAATGGTTGCCTCTGCCCTGATGCTGTGCAGTCTACTCGCTTCAAACCAACTAAAGTAATAATCAATTACAGGTAAAACGGATGAGTTAAGGGTGAGGAATGACATGTGGAATTGTGATATAGTAGCCATCAATGAGATGTGGTTGAAGGAAGGGCAGGATTGGCAGCTCAACATTCTGGGATATAGAATCTTCAGGCGAGTCAGGGGAGGGGGTAAAAGAGGAGGAGGCATTGCACTATTAGTTAAGGAGTCCATTACTGCAGTAAGGAGAGATGATATCTTGGAGGGTCATCGAATGAAGCTTTGTGGGTAGAGCTTAGGAATAAAAAAGGGGCAACCACATTATTAGGTGTTTATTATAGACCCTCAGTCAGCGGGAAATCGAGGATCAAATATGTGCACAATTCGTGGAGGTGTGTAAAAGCAATAACAATAGGGTAATTATATTAGGTGATTTCAACTTTCCCAACATTAGTGTTAAGGGCTTGGATGGAGTGGGTTTCTTGAAATGTGTACAGGAGAACTTTTTAGGTCAATATGTAGATGGTCCAATAAGGGACGGTGCATTGCTGGACCTAATTCTGGGGAATGAAGCCAGACAGATGGCTGAGGTGGTGGTGGTAGTGACCACAACATGGTATAGTTTAAGTTTGTTATGGACAAAGTAATTGACAAGTTGCAAAAAAAATGTTTTGGATCGGGGGAGAGTGGATTTTAGTAAAATAAGGCAGGATCTGGCCAAGGTAGACTGGGAACAGCTACTTGTGGGGAAATCTACAGAGGAACAGTTGGGGGTGTTCAAAAAGGAAATGGAGAGGGTACAGGCACAATATGTTCCCTCTAGGGTGATAGGAAGGAGTAACAAGCCCAGAGAACCATGGAAAACCAGAGATATTCAGGTTACGATGAGAAGGAAAAGAGAGGTTTTTAGCAGGTGCAAGGGAAGCAAATCAGCAGAGTCATTAGTGGAGTACAGACAGTGCAGGGTGGAGCTTAAGAAAGCAATTAGGAGAGCAAACAGGGGATATGAGAAAGCCCTGGCTGGTAAAAGTAGGGAAAATCCCAAGGTATTCTATAAATATATCAATGGGAAGAAGATAACCAGGGAAAGAATAGGGCCCATAAGGGACCAAGGGGGCAATCTATGGGTGGAGCCAGATGACATCGCTAGAGTGTTGAATGAATACTTCACGTCCGTCTTCACCGAAGAGAATGAGGATGAAGGTATCCAACTCAGGGAGAGAGACTGCGAGGTTCTTAAGCAAATTGATATAGGGAGTGACAAGGTATTGGAGGTGTTGGCAGGCTTAAAAGTGGACAAATCTCCAGGTCCGGATGATTTGTGTCCCAGACTGCTGAGGGAGGCAATGGAGGAGATCGCAGGGGCCCTGACCCAAATCTTTAATTCCTCTCTGGCCACGGGGAAGGTGCCAAAGGATTGGAGAATAGCTAATGTGGTTCCGCTATTTAAGAAGGGTTGTAGAGATAAGCCAGGAACTACAGGCCAGTGAGTCTCACGTCAGTGGTAGGGAAACTATTGGAGAAATTTCTGAAGGAGAGTATCTATCTCCACTTGGAGAGGCAAGGTTTGATCTGGAATAGTCAGCATGGCTTTGTCAGAGGGAGGTCATGCCTAACAAATTTGATTGAATTTTTTGAGGAGGTGACCAGGTGTGTAGATGAGGGTAGTGCAGTTGATGTAGCTTATATGGATTTCAGGAAAGCCTTTGAAAAGGTCCCACTTGGGAGACTTATAAAGAAGGCAAATGCACATGGGATACAGGGTAATTTGATAAGGTGGATTCAAAATTGGTTTAGTTGTAGGAGGCAGAGGGTGATGACAGAAGGATGCTTTAGTGACAAGAAGCCAGTGTCCAATGGCGTACCACAGGGGTCTGTGCTGGGTCCCCTATTATTCATCATTTATATAAACAACATAGTGTTTATATAACTATGACATATAACTACAACTATGTGGGGGTAGGATTAGTAAGTTTGCGGATGACACAAAGATTGGCCAGGTGGTTAACAGTAAAGTTGAGTATCTTGGGCTACAGGAAGATATAGACGGGATGGTCAAATGGGCAGATAAGTGGCAGATGGAATTTAACCATGATAAGTGTGAGGTGATACACTTTGGAAGGAGTAATTTGACAAGGCAGTATTCAATGAATGGCATGACACTAGGAAGTTCTGAGGGACAAAGGGACCTTGGCGTGTGTGTCCATAGATCTCTGAAGGCAGACGGACACGTTAGTGGAGTGGTGAAAAAGGCATATGGGACACTTGCCTTTATCAATCGAGGCACAGATTACAAAAGTAGGGAGTTATATAGAACCTATAATTGGCAAAAGGAGTGAATGGGATATGAGGAAAATTTTTTCACCCAGAGGGCAGTCGGAGTCTGGAATGAACATACTGAGAGGGTGGTGGAGACAGGTTCGATTGAGGTATTCAGAAGGGAATTGGATTGCTACCTGAAAAGAAAGAATGCGCAGGGTTATGGGGATAAGGCAGGGGAGTGGGACTAGATACAATGCTCTTTCAAAGAGCCAGTGCAGACTCAGTGGACCAAATGCCCTCCTTCTGCACTGTAAAGATGCTGTGATTTTATGGGAGAGCCTCTCCTCTGCCCCCTGGCAATGCCATTGGTACAGATGCAGTGCTGGGGCAATAGGTGGGCGTCATGCCACTGTGCAGGAGTCACCCACCACGCTGGAGCCCTCACGGAGGACAGCCGCCAAAGTCATTACAGGAAAGGAGGCATAAGGGACAGTAGGCTGTCTCCACTGCAGCTGGCAGCAAAAGGACAGCATCATGCATTCGGAAAAGAATCAAGAAAACCCACAGTAGTCACACGTCGGTGCACATAGGTGAATTTAGAATTTGTATGATTTGCAAATGCCAATAAGGTTCTGTGTACATAACTGATGTCTTGTTTGAACATCCTGAGCATCAATGGTTTATTTACTGTGTTTAAGAATGCATTGAGATGGATTCCACGGATGGCATTATTCGAATATGTAATGATTTGCAACCAAAGGAGTAACATGGTTTGGATGTTTTTTGGAGCTGATGAGCTGGTTTTGTGGTGATGATGGAGTGAGGAGAAGGAAACAGTGCTCAAGGTGGTAAAATGTTTTGATAGACTGAACAATTGGAATCTTCTCATGATCAAAGCCTCCCTCATCTCACGCCCTTTCAGAAACCCCCTGGCAGGGCTTTGCACATCTGGCTGTGCCAGTTCCCCCTCCTTTTCCCCTATCTTCCCGTTAGAGAAAAGGGTGGTCTCCTTCCTCTAATAAGGGATCCCCTCTCTGCAGCACAAGGTTATGGAGACCACAGCAAACAACCACAATGAGGGACACTCTGGAATGCGTGTATTGGAGAAATCCTGCCGATCGGTCAAGGCATCGGAATCTCATTTTGAGCAGACTAATGGTCTGCTCGATGATGAACCTTGAACCTGGCTGTTGTGTGGTTCCCATTGTATTGGCGCTCAGCTGTCAGGAGCCACTTCTTCAGAGAGTATCCTTTATGACCCAGCAGCCAACATTCCAATCCATCAGGTCCACTGAATATGGTTGGCAGCTAGGAGCTCCTCAGGATCATGGTTGCTCCTTGGGTACCTTGCACGCACCTGTGTGGTACACTGCTGGTGGTCACAGACTATCTGGACATTGATTGATTGGTACCGCTTCCTGTTAATAATGGCTGCTGGCTGCCCTGTGGGTGCCTTGATGGTGACATGAGAGCAACCAATGATGCTTTATACCCTTTGAAAACCTTCCATAGCCGTAAAACCTCTGGCTTTTTTCATCTGACTATTGTGGCCAGATTGATCTTCCTGCTGAAACAGGGCATCTGTAAACACTTTAATAGAGTGGTGTGCTGCAGGCTGGTTTACATCACCCAGATCTCCACATGCTGTCTAAAATGACCCTGAAGCAAAAAGGTTTAGTGCAACTGTGACTTTCAGTGCCACTGGCATTAGATGGTCCCCCACATGACTGGCATGAGATCTTGGTGCACCCCATGTCACACACAGATGTCACAGTCAGTCTGGAAAGCTTAAGTCTCCTCAGGCATTGTCTCTCAGTCATCCATACCCTGTACACACAACTGGCTGGATATGGACTCCGCCACCATCTCTGTGGCTGCTGCAGCCTGCGCTCAGCAGTCCCTTGCTCTACAGCAGGTTGGGCTCTTCATTCACTTCCTGTGGCTCTTTCCACTGTTCTTCTGACCTTCTCTCGCTCCTTCTCTTTCAGTTGTATCTCAAACAGAATATACTATGCCCATATTGGACGCAGCAGCGATGCTGCAAAGATTACAGTGTATATCTGTTTGAAAAAAGTGTAATGATCAATGTACCTGATGCCAGGGATTATGCCCTTCAAGGATTTGCAAGTCAAAAGCCTGTCAGCAGCCTCTCCTGCTAAAGTCAGACACTGATCCACCCCCAGCCTTTATATCCACACTGACGACCAGCAGTGGAAAAAAATGAGGTTCCCACCTGGTGTGTTTCAAGTGCTAGGTATGTAATTATGGCATCGGGGATATATTATTGCAGTTGATTAGCCTGCTAATAAGTTTAAATGATTATTAGTTGCTTTTTTTCAAAATTGTGGATGGGCTTGCAATTTCAGAGCCCACCTTCCCACCGTGTTATTGCCAAATGGCATGATGATGTGGGTCATGACCTGACGTCGTCATGCCAGATATTATGTCACAATGGGACTAAAATATGGATTTCAGCAAAGCCTTTGACAAGGTCCCACATGGGAGACTTACAATGAAGGCAAATGCACATGGGATACAGGGTAATTTGATAAGGTGGGTTCAAAACTGGCTAAGTTGTAGGAGACAGAGGGTGCTGACAGAAGAATGCTTTAGTGACTGGAAGCCAGAGTCCAATGGTGTACCACAAGGATCTGTGCTAGGTCCCCTATTATTTGTCATTTATATAAACGACATAGGTGACTGTGTGGGGATTAGGATTAGTAAATTTGTGGATGACACATAGATTGGCTGGGTGGTTAACAGTGAGGTTAAGTGTCTTGGGCTACAGGAAGATATAGACGGGATGGTCAAATGGGCAGATAAGTGGCAGATGGAATTTAACTCTGGAAAGTGTGAGGTGATACACTTTGGAAGGAATAATTTGACAAGGAAGTATTCAATGAACGGCATGGCACTAGGAAGTTCTGAGGAACAAAGGGACCTTGGCGTGTGTGTCCATAGATCTCTGAAGGTGGAGAGGCATGTTAGTGTGCTGGTGAAAAATGCATATGGGACATTTGCCTTTATCAATTGAGGCACAGATTACAAAGGTAGGGAGGTCACGTTGGAGTTGTATAGAACCTTGGTGAGGCCACAGCTGGAATACTATGTGCAGTTCTGGTCGCCACATTATAGTAAGGATGTGATTGCACTGGATGGGGTGCAGAGGAGATTCACCAGGATGTTGCCTGGGATGAAACATTTAAGTTATGAAGAGAGGTTGGATAGACTTGTATATGTGTGTATATGTATATGTATATGTATATGTGTATATATGTATATATGTATATGTGTATATATGTATATTTGTATATGTGTATATATGTAATTGTGTATATATGTATATATATATGTATATGTATATATGTATATGCATATATATGTGTGTATGTATATATATGTATATATATATATGTATATATATGTATACATATATACCTGCACATATATACATATATACATATATATACATATATATACACATATATGTATATATATGTATATGTATATGTGTACATATGTATATATATGTATATATATATGTATACATATATATATACACATATATACATACATACATATATATACACACATATACATATATATATACATACACAGATATATATGCAGATACATATATACATATACATATATATATACATATATACACAATTACATATATACACATATACATATATACACATATACATATATACACATATACATATACATATACACACATATACAAGTCTATCCAACCTCTCTTCATAACTTAAATGTTTCATTCCAAGCAACATCCTGGTGAATCTCCTCTGCACCCCATCCAGTGCAATCACATCCTTACTATAAGGTGGCGACCAGAACTGCACATAGTATTCCAGCTGTGGCCTCACCAAGGTTCTATACAACTCCAACATGACCTCCCTACCTTTGTAATCTGTGCCTCAATTGATAAAGGCAAATGTCCCATATGCATTTTTCACCAGCACACTAACATGCCTCTCCACCTTCAGAGATCTATGGACGCACACGCCAAGGTCCCTTTGTTCCTCAGAACTTCCTAGTGCCATGCCGTTCATTGAATACTTCCTTGTCAAATTATTCCTTCCAAAGTGTATCACCTCACACTTTCCAGAGTTAAATTCCATCTGCCACTTATCTGCCCATTTGACCATCCCGTCTATATCTTCCTGTAGCCCAAGACACTTAACCTCACTGTTAACCACCCAGCCAATCTATGTGTCATCCACAAATTTACTAATCCTAATCCCCACACAGTCACCTATGTCGTTTATATAAATGACAAATAATAGGGGACCTAGCACAGATCCTTGTGGTACACCATTGGACTCTGGCTTCCAGTCACTAAAGCATTCTTCTGTCAGCACCCTCTGTCTCCTACAACTTAGCCAGTTTTGAACCCACCTTATCAAATTACCCTGTATCCCATGTGCATTTGCCTTCATTGTAAGTCTCCCATGTGGGACCTTGTCAAAGGCTTTGCTGAAATCCATATTTTAGTCCCATTGTGACATAATATCTGGCATGACGACGTCAGGTCATGACCCACATCATCATGCCATTTGGCAATAACACGGTGGGAAGGTGGGCTCTGAAATTGCAAGCCCATCCACAATTTTGAAAAAAAGCAACTAATAATCATTTAAACTTATTAGCAGGCTAATCAACTGCAATAATATATCCCCGATGCCATAATTACATACCTAGCACTTGAAACACACCAGGTGGGAACCTCATTTTTTTCCACTGCTGGTCGTCAGTGTGGATATAAAGGCTGGGGGTGGATCAGTGTCTGACTTTAGCAGGAGAGGCTGCTGACAGGCTTTTGACTTGCAAATCCTTGAAGGGCATAATCCCTGGCATCAGGTACATTGATCATTACACTTTTTTCAAACAGATATACACTGTAATCTTTGCAGCATCGCTGCTGCGTCCAATATGGGCATAGTATATTCTGTTTGAGATACAACTGAAAGAGAAGGAGCGAGAGAAGGTCAGAAGAACAGTGGAAAGAGCCACAGGAAGTGAATGAAGAGCCCAACCTGCTGTAGAGCAAGGGACTGCTGAGCGCAGGCTGCAGCAGCCACAGAGATGGTGGCGGAGTCCATATCCAGCCAGTTGTGTGTACAGGGTATGGATGACTGAGAGACAATGCCTGAGGAGACTTAAGCTTTCCAGACTGACTGTGACATCTGTGTGTGACATGGGGTGCACCAAGATCTCATGCCAGTCATGTGGGGGACCATCTAATGCCAGTGGCACTGAAAGTCACAGTTGCACTAAACCTTTTTGCTTCAGGGTCATTTTAGACAGCATGTGGAGATCTGGGTGATGTAAACCAGCCTGCAGCACACCACTCTATTAAAGTGTTTACAGATGCCCTGTTTCAGCAGGAAGATCAATCTGGCCACAATAGTCAGATGAAAAAAGCCAGAGGTTTTACGGCTATGGAAGGTTTTCAAAGGGTATAAAGCATCATTGGTTGCTCTCATGTCACCATCAAGGCACCCACAGGGCAGCCAGCAGCCATTATTAACAGGAAGCGGTACCAATCAATCAATGTCCAGATAGTCTGTGACCACCAGCAGTGTACCACACAGGTGCGTGCAAGGTACCCAAGGAGCAACCATGATCCTGAGGAGCTCCTAGCTGCCAACCATATTCAGTGGACCTGATGGATTGGAATGTTGGCTGCTGGGTCATAAAGGATACTCTCTGAAGAAGTGGCTCCTGACAGCTGAGCGCCAATACAATGGGAACCACACAACAGCCAGGTTCAAGGTTCATCATCGAGCAGACCATTAGTCTGCTCAAAATGAGATTCCGATGCCTTGACCGATCGGCAGGATTTCTCCAATACACGCATTCCAGAGTGTCCCTCATTGTGGTTGTTTGCTGTGGTCTCCATAACCTTGTGCTGCAGAGAGGGGATCCCTTATTAGAGGAAGGAGACCACCCTTTTCTCTAACGGGAAGATAGGGGAAAAGGAGGGGGAACTGGCACAGCCAGATGTGCAAAGCCCTGCCAGGGGGTTTCTGAAAGGGCGTGAGATGAGGGAGGCTTTGATCATGAGAAGATTCCAATTGTTCAGTCTATCAAAACATTTTACCACCTTGAGCACTGTTTCCTTCTCCTCACTCCATCATCACCACAAAACCAGCTCATCAGCTCCAAAAAACATCCAAACCATGTTACTCCTTTGGTTGCAAATCATTACATATTCGAATAATGCCATCCGTGGAATCCATCTCAATGCATTCTTAAACACAGTAAATAAACCATTGATGCTCAGGATGTTCAAACAAGACATCAGTTATGTACACAGAACCTTATTGGCATTTGCAAATCATACAAATTCTAAATTCACCTATGTGCACCGACGTGTGACTACTGTGGGTTTTCTTGATTCTTTTCCGAATGCATGATGCTGTCCTTTTGCTGCCAGCTGCAGTGGAGACAGCCTACTGTCCCTTATGCCTCCTTTCCTGTAATGACTTTGGCGGCTGTCCTCCGTGAGGGCTCCAGCGTGGTGGGTGACTCCTGCACAGTGGCATGACGCCCACCTATTGCCCCAGCACTGCATCTGTACCAATGGCATTGCCAGGGGGCAGAGGAGAGGCTCTCCCATAAAATCACAGCATCTTTACAGTGCAGAAGGAGGGCATTTGGTCCACTGAGTCTGCACTGGCTCTTTGAAAGAGCATTGTATCTAGTCCCACTCCCCTGCCTTATCCCCATAACCCTGCGCATTCTTTCTTTTCAGGTAGCAATCCAATTCCCTTCTGAATACCTCAATCGAACCTGTCTCCACCACCCTCTCAGTATGTTCATTCCAGACTCCGACTGCCCTCTGGGTGAAAAAATTTTCCTCATATCCCATTCACTCCTTTTGCCAATTATAGGTTCTATATAACTCCCTACTTTTGTAATCTGTGCCTCGATTGATAAAGGCAAGTGTCCCATATGCCTTTTTCACCACTCCACTAACGTGTCCGTCTGCCTTCAGAGATCTATGGACACACACGCCAAGGTCCCTTTGTCCCTCAGAACTTCCTAGTGTCATGCCATTCATTGAATACTGCCTTGTCAAATTACTCCTTCCAAAGTGTATCACCTCACACTTATCATGGTTAAATTCCATCTGCCACTTATCTGCCCATTTGACCATCCCGTCTATATCTTCCTGTAGCCCAAGATACTCAACTTTACTGTTAACCACCTGGCCAATCTTTGTGTCATCCGCAAACTTACTAATCCTACCCCCACATAGTTGTAGTTATATGTCATAGTTATATAAACACTATGTTGTTTATATAAATGATGAATAATAGGGGACCCAGCACAGACCCCTGTGGTACGCCATTGGACACTGGCTTCTTGTCACTAAAGCATCCTTCTGTCATCACCCTCTGCCTCCTACAACTAAACCAATTTTGAATCCACCTTATCAAATTACCCTGTATCCCATGTGCATTTGCCTTCTTTATAAGTCTCCCAAGTGGGACCTTTTCAAAGGCTTTCCTGAAATCCATATAAGCTACATCAACTGCACTACCCTCATCTACACACCTGGTCACCTCCTCAAAAAATTCAATCAAATTTGTTAGGCATGACCTCCCTCTGACAAAGCCATGCTGACTATTCCAGATCAAACCTTGCCTCTCCAAGTGGAGATAGATACTCTCCTTCAGAAATTTCTCCAATAGTTTCCCTACCACTGACGTGAGACTCACTGGCCTGTAGTTCCTGGCTTATCTCTACAACCCTTCTTAAATAGCGGAACCACATTAGCTATTCTCCAATCCTTTGGCACCTTCCCCGTGGCCAGAGAGGAATTAAAGATTTGGGTCAGGGCCCCTGCGATCTCCTCCATTGCCTCCCTCAGCAGTCTGGGACACAAATCATCCGGACCTGGAGATTTGTCCACTTTTAAGCCTGCCAACACCTCCAATACCTTGTCACTCCCTATATCAATTTGCTTAAGAACCTCGCAGTCTCTCTCCCTGAGTTGGATACCTTCATCCTCATTCTCTTCGGTGAAGACGGACGTGAAGTATTCATTCAACACTCTAGCGATGTCATCTGGCTCCACCCATAGATTGCCCCCTTGGTCCCTTATGGGCCCTATTCTTTCCCTGGTTATCTTCTTCCCATTGATATATTTATAGAATACCTTGGGATTTTCCCTACTTTTACCAGCCAGGGCTTTCTCATATCCCCTGTTTGCTCTCCTAATTGCTTTCTTAAGCTCCACCCTGCACTGTCTGTACTCCACTAATGACTCTGCTGATTTGCTTCCCTTGCACCTGCTAAAAACCTCTCTTTTCCTTCTCATCGTAACCTGAATATCTCTGGTTTTCCATGGTTCTCTGGGCTTGTTACTCCTTCCTATCACCCTAGAGGGAACATATTGTGCCTGTACCCTCTCCATTTCCTTTTTGAACACCCCCAACTGTTCCTCTGTAGATTTCCCCACAAGTAGCTGTTCCCAGTCTACCTTGGCCAGATCCTGCCTTATTTTACTAAAATCCACTCTCCCCCGATCCAAAACATTTTTTTTGCAACTTGTCAATTACTTTGTCCATAACAAACTTAAACTATACCATGTTGTGGTCACTACCACCACCACCTCAGCCATCTGTCTGGCTTCATTCCCCAGAATTAGGTCCAGCAATGCACCGTCCCTTATTGGACCATCTACATATTGACCTAAAAAGTTCTCCTGTACACATTTCAAGAAACCCACTCCATCCAAGCCCTTAACACTAATGTTGGGAAAGTTGAAATCACCTAATATAATTACCCTATTGTTATTGCTTTTACACACCTCCACGAATTGTGCACATATTTGATCCTCGATTTCCCGCTGACTGAGGGTCTATAATAAACACCTAATAATGTGGTTGCCCCTTTTTTATTCCTAAGCTCTACCCACAAAGCTTCATTCGATGACCCTCCAAGATATCATCTCTCCTTACTGCAGTAATGGACTCCTTAACTAATAGTGCAATGCCTCCTCCTCTTTTACCCCCTCCCCTGACTCGCCTGAAGATTCTATATCCCAGAATGTTGAGCTGCCAATCCTGCCCTTCCTTCAACCACATCTCATTGATGGCTACTATATCACAATTCCACATGTCATTCCTCACCCTTAACTCATCCGTTTTACCTGTAATTGATTATTACTTTAGTTGGTTTGAAGCGAGTAGACTGCACAGCATCAGGGCAGAGGCAACCATTACATCACTAAGAAGAATCTTTGTGATACATGGCATCCCAAACATTACGGTGTCAGACAATGGTCCTGAGTTTGCCAACAAGCTGCTCCATAACCTTACACAGGAATATGGTTTCATACATGTGACTAGTTCACCTAGATTTCCTCAGTCGAATGGAAAGGCAGAAAGAAGCATTCAAACAATTAAGGAATTGATGTAAAAGAGCAAAGATATCAAATTAGCCTTTCTTAAAACAGAATCTCACTGCTAAAAAACGGGTTCTTACCATCAAAGCTATTGACGGGAAGACGGCTGCAAACACAACTTCCTGCTCTACAACAAATGCTACAACCTAACATTACCTCAGATGATCATGAGAAAGTTAGGAAATGTGAGGAGCAACAAAGAAACAGTCAAGCTCAGAATTTGAACTTCAGGCACAGAACACGAGACTGGACAGTGCTACAGTCCAAGGGGAGAGTATGGATATGAGATCAACAGAAAGAAGGCATTATAATAGATGGACCAGGGAAATATCAGAAGGAATCAAAGACCCTTGATAGACTTGGGGAGCTTTGTATGGTAAAGGGTTAACATCAGGAGGACCTGATTCTGAGGTAATTATGACGCAATATCACATGACTTAAGTAACTGAGATCTGTTGGGAAGCAGAAGTACAACCTCATGTAGACTATTGAGATGTATATAGATATGCAAATGAACAAGAATGTTTTTTTATGAATTACAGACTAAAGTAGCTTTCTTAGGGAAACAGGCAAACCCTAAAGAAACCCCATGTAGACCCTGAACCCTAGATAAAACACATTCTATGGCTTTCTCTTCCCTGCCAAAGATCCTGAAATCTTCCCTTCAGCAAAAGCAGTCAAAAAGAAACCTTTGCAATCACTTCTGGCAAATAATTATAAGCAACAACAAAATCTCCTTCCTTTAGGAAAATGAATATCCTTGGAATGCCTGACACAGCTCCATGTGAGGTGTCCCTTTAAACAAGTGGCTATGACTCCTTCCAGCTGCTAGCCTGCCAGCTCAGTGCCCGCATCTCCCGCCTTTAAAGCTATCACAGTCTGGCAATGAACTGGAATTGTGGATTCCCCTAGCTAAACAAATATGGGTTGGAGAAGCTTCCAGCAAACAAGCAGAGGAACTTTAAGGTATATTTTACTGAGAAAGAGGCTTAAAAATCCACTCTCAGAGAAAAGGCTGCTGTACATATGGGTTAAACAGCACCAAGTCGAAGCAAGGTCGGTTGAGACCCATACGATCTGAGGTACAAGGATGCCCAGTGGAAATTCACAGGACATTGTAGTCCAAGAAACATTGGATGGAGCTCCAGTGAGCATGGTTGACATGGGTGCATCAGTTAGCGTGATTCCTGAATCTCTTTACCATGAAAAGTTGAGTCAACATCAAATGGAGAAATCACACAAAGTTGTGGAGGGGAGAAAATTCCCACAATGGAAAGTGTGTCGGTTCCAGCCACATACAAGGAGCAATGTGAAAAATTGTCCATCATTGAAGTGTAGGATGTAAAACCAGCCCTCATCAATTAAACTGGGATGAGTTGTTTTGCATAGAAATGAAATTCATAACACAAGATGGTGCGGTGCGGTCACCGAGTACTCTCAGGTGTTTAATGAAACCGTAAACCGATTCAAGGATATAAGGATATACATGTTCAGATGAATACAAGACCAGTTTATTGCTGGACTCGTCCAGTGTCCTATGTTGTACAGGAGAAAGTAGAGCAGAAGCTGAAGACTTGAGACTCAGAGCACTATTTCTAAAGTAGAACAGAGTAATTGGGCTACTCCCATAGTGGCAGTACCAAAGTCAGATGGAAGTGTAAGAATATGTGGGGATTATAAGGCCAGTGTAAATCAGTTACTGGAATGTATCAGGAGGCTAGATTTTTTTCAAAATTATGTCTTACAAACACCGATCTGCAACTTGAGATAGAAGATGACCTAAGTCATATTGGACTATGAATACACACATGGGGCAGGATTTTCTGTCCCTTGGGCAGGTGCTGCCCGATCCGATCAGGCGTAAAATAGCTTGCGATGTCATCGGGTGAGCATCCTGACGTAATCTGCATTAGTGCAATATTTCGCTTGGCGGGCACAAGCATGTGCCAGACCCGTGCCTGTCATTAATTAGCAGGCCTCTTAAGGCCATTAACAGTCCGATTGACAGCAATTTTTAATTGCCCTTGCGATTTTCTGCTCATCGCATGGGCAAAACAGGCAGGCAGCCAGCTGACATTTTCAAAAACCTCATTCACAGGCAGGATGAAAAGGGTCAGAAGCAGTGCCAGTGTGAGTATTGAGGAGTTTGATAGATAGTTTGTTGCTGGTGACTTACTGGTAATTGGAAGCTTCATCTCTATTCTGGGCTTCATTCTTAGCATTTCCAGGCCTCATTTCAGGACTCATTGGTATCTGCAAAGCCCCTGGAGGATTCAGACCATGTGGAGCCTTCCAGTTTTCAGACAGACTTTCCTTACCCTGGTAATGGGGATTGTGGTCTCCGCTGGTGACATCTCTGAGGAGGAGGAAGAGAGAGGCAAAGGGGAGAGGAGGCCAGGTGCCCCAATGCAGCTTCCAGGGGAGGGACCTGTGGGAGAAGAGGCCCAGGCATAAGGGATGCAGGGCCAGCAGGAGGTCCAAGGCAAAAGGGGCTGCAGAAGTCACCACTATCCTGCTGCCAGGGTTTACAGGCAGCGCTGCAGCTACCTCAATATGTCCAAGGTGCAATGCTGAAGGAGGCTCCACCTCTCAAGGGAGACCGTGACCTCTATCTGTCAGATGATTGGGCCTGAGATCAGCTCTGACTGTGTGGGTAGACATTCCATGCCAGTGGCTTTAAAGGTCACAGTGGTCTTCAACTTCTATACCTCCGGCTCCTTCCAGGGCTCAGTGGGGGATCTGTGTGGAGTCTCCCAATCAGCTGTCCACAGTTGTGTCAAGCTGGTGACAGAAGCTCTGTTCAGGCAGGTACTGACCTTGATTCTTTACCGTAAAGATGAAGCCGGCCAGGTTGATCGAGTCAGAGGCTTTGCAGCGATTGCTGGGTTCCCTCTTGTCCAGGGTGCCATCAACTGCCCACATGTGGCCATCAAGGTGCCAGTGGTTCAACCAGGTGCCTTCATCAACAGGAAGGGATTCCACTCCATGAACGTGCAGATAGTGTGTGATCACAGGATGCTGATTCTACAAGTCTGTGCAAGGTACCCAGGCAGCTCCCATGACGCTTACATCCTGAGACACTCCCAGGTACCGAGGCTCTTCAGTGCTCCAGACTGACTGGATGGATGCTGGGTGACAAGGGCTATCTGTTGAAGAGTGGCTCATGACGCCTCTCCGCCACCCAAGAACAGAGACAGAGCAGCGTTACTATACGAGTCATGGCTCCACAAGGGTGGTGATAGAGAGGACCATAGGTCTTCTCAAGATGTGCTTCTGATGCCTGGACTGTCCAGGGGTAGCACTACAATACCCCCCAGAGTGGGTGTCATTGATAGTGGTTGCATACTGTGCTCTCCACAATCTGACACTGGCCAGGGGGGACCCACTGGAGGAAGAGGATCTTGACGAAGCTGCACAGACCACAGATGATGAATCTGGTAGTGAGTCCGAAGAGGAGCACAGTGAGGGGAACGCCGAGGGCATGGAGCCAGACCTCGGTAACCTCCAGGGAGGCAGGGACAGCAGGGACACCTTGATCCACTGCTCCTTCAGCTAGGCTGCCAAAGATCAGCTTCAACCACATGCCAGGGCTGCTGCCTCCATCCTGGATGTCTGAAAGGACCCTTTCATTTGAACACAAAAAACACTCAGTGCCTGTGAAATAAAGTTCAGAGCTACTCACGTCCAGCATTACCTACTGGCATTCCCCGCACCACATTAAATAAAAAAGGTGAAGAATACTCGGGACGTGGTGACAAAAACAAAATTTATCTCATTTTGACAATTCCAAAATACTTACATAAACTTTTCTGGTCTTCAGTCCCAGACTAGCAAAAATAAAGTAAACATAAATTAACATAAAATCACCCCTGTCCTCTTATACTCATGCTGCCTTTAACTTACATGTACGAATGCTATGTCTTGGCACTCCCCCCCTCACTGGCACTGGCATTGGAGACAGCCTGCTCACTCTGCTGTCCTGTTGGTCTTGATGACCTTGGTGGTCATCCTCTGGCCAGTGGAGCCTGTGCTGGTCCCGCCTGGGAGGGAGCAGCCAGTGCCACAGCTGGCATCTCCCCAGTCACCGCAGCCTCATCAGATGCCACGGTCACTGGCAGAGGGGCAGAGGATCTGCTGCAGTCATCCAGAGCGCCTTGAGAAAAGCCACAGAGATGACAAGTAGCTCGTGCACCAACATGAGGTCGCTGTGGACCTCCCTGCTCACCATTGATGGATGGGCACCTAGCTGGGATACTAGGTGCCTCATCCATCTCCCACACTGACACTGACCACCTGAGGTCAGTGCCTGTGTGAGGGATTGCAGGTCCAAGCACAACCCCAGAAACCCCATCTACCAAATGACTTTTATACAACTGAAATGCTTTGTCACACTCTCTTGTCCAATTCATAAAACACCTTCCTCAAGAGTTCATTTAATGGATGTAATAATGTTGCAAGATTTGGTATGAATTTACCATAATAACTCACTAAATTAAAAAAACATCTGAGCTTATGGATATTGAGGGTGTGGTGCAATTTCCTATTGCTTGAACCTCACTTGAGGTTAGGCAGAAACCATGTGTTTGGATATGCACCTGAAGTCCTGTAACCTCCAGGGCTATGGACCAAGTGCTGGGAAATGGGTTCAGGCTGGGTGGCCCATTTTTTAGCCAGCAGAGACATGATGGACAGAGTGGCCTCCTTCTGTGCCATAAATTTTTCTACATTTTCTAAATATCTGTAAAGGAGGAATGTGCAGGAGAAAGTGAGGGAGTGGCATCATGTCAATCGCTCCCTTGGAGGGCGGCATAAACAGGATGGGCCTAATGGCCTTCTGTGCTCTTATGATTCTATTCTATTCTACTCTTGGTAGGATGTAACCCTTGTTTGTCTACCCTGTAACCCAAATACTCTGCAGAGTTTTGAATCATTTCATATCTTTGTGCCTTTGCCTGAACCCCCTGCTTTCCCAAATGTTGGAGCACCTTTTTCAGTTTGTTGTCATGGGTCTGCCTGTTTAGAGCTGAAACTAAATAACACACTACTCCTTGAAATACTTACAAGATACCCCTTTAAAAAATTCCAAAGGCTGAAGAAACACCAAATAGCAGCCTTTGAAACTGAAATAGACATGGGCAGGATTTTGAGGTGGTTAGGCAGGCATAGTGGGCAGGCCCTGCAGCAACTGGGAAATGCTCTGCCACTCGCAATCGACCCCAACAGCGATTTTACACTGGCAGCCCAATTAAGGCCCACCCAGTGCGAAACACATCTCCGCACTTATCAGGAAGGGCCAAGCGAGGGTGTTAGCCGCCGGGTTCACTTGCGACCCAGCGGCCAGTTCAAAAACCCAGGCAGCGCCTGAAAGGCAGCCACAGAAGGATGTCTCCTCTGAATTCCTAAATTGAAGCTATGGGATCGAGTGCGGTTGGACATGGCAAGCGGGAGGGCAGGTTGGGTGGGCACTCGCACCCCTGCTTTTCCGATGAGCGCCTCACCGTCCACCTGGTGGAGGTGGCAGCTGCCAGGAGGACACCCTTGTCCCCAGGGATGGGAGGGCACCAGATAGATGGGAACACCACCACCTGGAAGTTCCCCTCCAAGTCACTCACCATCCTGTCTTGGAAATATATCGCCGTTCCTTCATTGTCGCTGGGTCAAAATCCTGGTCAAAAACTCCCCTTCCTAACAGCACAGTGGGTGTACCTACACCACTGGACTGCAGTGGTTCAAGAAGGCAGCTCACCACCACCTTCTCAAGGGCATCTAGGGATGGGCAACAAATGCTGGCCCAGCCAACGAAGCCCATATCCCATCAATGAATAAAAAAAGGTGCTGTGTTCTCTCATGTGCTGGATAATGGTGAGGGAAGACTGACTGCATTTACATCATGCACTCTCAGTGCCAGTGAGTGAAATTAAGCTCAGAAAGAACGTGAAAAATTGGGCAGAATCGTCCCAGAATTGCACAAGTGCAGTAGCGGGCTGGAAAAGTGATGTTTTACCCGTGGGCTGCAATGACGGCTTTTCACACCCTACCATCCCAAACCCACCTCATCAATCATGCATTCCAGGAAACATGGCAGGCGGGGTCTCATTCACCCACCACACCATCACCTCACTGCTCCATCAACCCGGGCCCCCTACTTGGAGTGCAGCGGCATGCATACCTCTCAGTGCTTCCAGCCCTGGACTGTTGCAAAGAAGAGATGGCTTTGTAAGGCAAGAACACTGCAGGCTCCAGTTTAATGATGCATCACTCAAGCCCCTTTCAGACACCGTGGAGGCCTGTCCTGAATCCCCGCTCTGGCCACAGGAGAGGCAGCAACATCACTAATTCAGCATGGAAGGCGGTGCCCCATGAGGATGAATGATCCCCATTCCGCCAGAGTAAGTCACTCTTCTTACACTCAACTCACACACTCACAAACCCATCCGCAGGGATCTCACTGCCAGTTCAAGGGACCTCACCGTTCACTCTCTCACACAGACCTTCATTGTCCTCATCCAATCCATGGGACCACTCACCACCCACACAGGCACATTTATCATCTGGCCTGGCAGGCATCCTGATACAGTCTCCCCATCTCTATCCATGCAGGGCAAGCTGGCAAACAACAAGAGGAAGAGATCACAGACCGGTAGCGGAACGCCTGAAATCAAGGACCTCACGGACTTTGAAAACAGAGCCATCCAGCTGGCCGGTGAGGATCTGGACCGAACCTGTGCTGACGGTGAGGTCGGCGCTGCTCTACCAAGTGAGGAACCAGCAGTGCAACATCCATTAGACACCATGCTGTGAGTGATGGGTCCATTTCCATAGCCCCTGCCATGCACTAATTATCTCTCCTTGCTTTCACAGGAACATCTGGGAACAGCCAATGGGAGTCCACGTCCCAGAGCCTCCAAGAAAGCCCCGAAGAAACCTCTGAAGAGGAATCTGAAGTCCCATCACAGCGCTCACCCACACCC